>NW_027202591.1:0-196600 GCF_024711535.1 Dipodomys merriami | reverse complement strand
CTCACCCTCATCCTAGCCCTCACCCTAAACCTTACCCTCACCCTAATCCTAACCCTAACACTCACCCTCACCCTCTCACTAATCCTAACCCTAACACTCAAGCTAACCCTACCCTAACCCTAATGCTACACCTAACCCTCACCCTCAAATAACCATCACCCTAACCCTTGCCCTCACCCTAACCCTTAACCAAACCCTAGCACCCATACTAAACCTAAACTCACCCTAAACCTAAAACTACACCTCAGCCTTAACCTCACTCTAATCCTAACCCTAAAGCTAATCCTCCCCCTATCCCTAACCCTAATACTAACACTCACACAAACCCTCACCTTATCCCTTACCCAAAACCTGATCCTCAACCTATCACTAATCCTAACCTTAACCCTAACACTCAACCTCGCCCAAACCCTAAACCTCACCCTAACCCTTATCCTAAACCTCAACCTAACCCTAACCCTTACCGTAACCCTCACCCTAACCCTAATGCTAACCCTAACCCTCACCCTAAACTTCACCCTAACCCTTATCCTCACACTAACACTAACCCTAACCCTCACACTAACCCTAATGCAGACCCTAACCCTAACCCTACCCCTCAAACTAACCCACACACTAACCCTAAGCCTAACCCTCACCCTAAACCTAACCCTAACCCTCACCCTCACCTTCAACCTCACCGTTACCCTAACACTCAACCGAAACTGAACGCTCACCCACACCCTAACCCTCACCCTAAACCGAACCCTTATTCTCACCCGAAACCTCAGCCTCACCCTAACCCTAACTGTAACCCTAACCATAACCCTAACCCTAACCCTAACCCTAACCCTCAAACTAACCCTCAAACTCACCCTAATCCTCCACCTAAACCAAACCCTAACCCTTACCAAACTGAAATCCTCACCTTCACCCTCACCCTCACCTTCAAACTAACCCTCACTATTACCCTAGCTTTCACCCTAACCCTAACCCTCACCCTCACCCTAACCCTAACCCTCACCCTGACCCACACCGTAACATTAACCCTAACCCTAACACCCTAACACTCACCCTAAGCCTAACACTAACCCTAATGTTACACCTAAACCTCACTCTCACCCTAACCATCATCCTAACCCTCACCCTCACCCTAAAACTTACCCTGACCCTAACAATCACACTAAGCCTAACCCTCACCCTAATCCTAACCCTACACCAAAACCTAACCCACACACTAACCCTAAACCTAAACCTTAACCTAAGCCTAAACCTAACCCTCCCCTTCACCTTAACCCTCGCCGTCACCCTAACACTCAACCGACCCTGAACGCTCATCCACACCCTAACCCTCACCCTCACCCTCAACCTTATCCTCACCCTCACCCTAAACCTAACACTCACCCTCACCCCCAACATTATACCAACCCTAACCCTAACCCTAATGCTAACCCTAATATTAACCCTAATCTTCACCCTCACCCTAAACATCACCCTAACACTTACCCTCTCCCTAAACCTTACCCTATCCCTAACCCTCACACTACACCTAAGCCTCACCCTTACCGTCACATTCACCCTAAGACTAATCCCAACCCTAATCCTAAATCTAATCCTCACCGTCACCCTAACACTAACCCTAACCCTAACCCTCACCCTCACCCTAACCCTAACCCTAAACTTCACCCTAACCCTCACCCCAACCCTAACACTAACCCTAACACTCACCATCACACTACCCATCACCCTAACCCTTACCATCACACTAAACCTAACCCTATCGCTAACCGTAACCCTCACACTATCCCTAACGCTCACCCTAAACCTAACATTACCCCTCACCCTAACACTCACCCTAACACTCACACTAACCCTCACCCTAAACCTAACACTAAACCTCACCCTCGCCTGAACCCTAAAACTCACGTTAAAATTCACCTTCACCATAAAGATCACCTTAACCCTAACAATCAGCCTAACTCTAACACTAAACCTCACCCTAACTCTAACCCTAACCATAACCCTCACCCTCACTCTAATCCTCACCATAACCCTCACCCTAACACTAATGCTATCCCTACCCGTCACCCTAAACCGCATCCTAACCATTACCATCACCATATCCCTAACAGTAACCATAACCCTAATCCTCAACCTAACCCTAACCCTCACCCTCACCCTAAAACTCACCCTCACCATAACCCTAACCGTAACCCTAATCCTAAACCTAACCCTCATGTTCACCCTCACCCTAACCCTAACCCTAAACCTCACCCTAACCCTCACTCTCACCCTAACGCTCACCCACACCCTAAATATCACCCTAAACCTAACCCTCACCCTAACCCAAACCATAACCCTCATCCTAACTCTAAACCTGACCCTATCCCTTACCCTAACCCTAAGCCTTAACCGTAACCTTAACCTTCACCCTACCCCTCACCTAAACACTTACCCAAACCCTAATACTCAACATATCACTAATCCTAACCCAAATCTTAACCCTAACCTTCACCCTCACCCTAACCCTCTCCCTAACCCTTACCCTCACACTAATGCTAACCCTCACGCTAACCCTCACCATAATCCTAACCCTCACCCTCACCCTAAGCCTAACCTTAACCCTAACCCTAATCCTAAATCTAGCCCTCACTGTCACCCTAACCTTAAACCTAAGCCTAAGCCTCACCTGCACCCTAACCCTCACCCTAACCCTAAACCTAAACCTCACCCTAACCCTAACCTTAACTCTCATCCCAACCCTATCCCTAACCTTCACCCTAAACCTAACCCTCAAACTAACGCTCACCCTCACATTAATCCTCAACCTAACCCTAACCCTAAACCTTACCTAAGTGAAAACCTCACCCTTACCCTCACCCTCATCTAACCCTCACCCTCACCCAAGCCCTCACCCTAATCCTAACCCTCACCCTAACACTAAACCTAACCCTCACCCTCACCATCACCCTCACCGTCACCCTAAACCTAACCCTAAACCTAAACCTAACCCTCACCCTCACCTTACCCTCACAGTTATACTAAACATCACCCTAAACCTTACCCTCACCCTAACCCTTACACTGACCCTAACACACACATTAACCTAACCCTCACCCTAACCCTAAACCTACCCCTCAGCCTAAACCTCACCCTAATCCTAACCCTACACCTCACCCTACCCCTCACCTTAACCCTTACCCAAACCCTAATACTCAACCTATCACTAACCCTAACCCTAATCTTAACCCTAATCCTCACCCTCACCCTAACCCTCATCCTAACGCTTACACTCACTCTAATGCTAACCCTAAACCTAACACCCAGCCTAATCCTAACCCTCACCCTCACCCTAAGAGTAACCTTAACCCTAACCCTAATCCTAAATCTAACCCTCATATTCACCCTAACACTAACCCTAACCCTAACCCTCACCCTCAACATAACTCTAAACCTAACCCTCACCCTGACACTCACCCTAACCCTAATACTAACCCTAACCCTCACCCTCACCCTAACCCTCACCCTAACCCTTACCCTCACCCTGATGCTAATCCTAACCCTAACCCTCACCCTAATCCTAACCCTCCCATTACCCTAAGCCTAACCCTAACACCAATCCTAAATCTAACCCTCACCGACACACTAACTCTAACCCTAAAACTAACCCTCACCCTCAATCTAACGCTAACCCTAACCCTCACCCTAAACCTCACCCTAACCCTCACCCTAACCCTAACGCTAACCCTAACCCTTACCATCACACTAACCCTCACCCTAACCCTTATATCACACTGAACCTAAACCTATTCCTAACCCTAACCCTCACACTAACACTATTGCCCACCCTAACCCTAACCATACCCCTCACCCTAACCCTTACCCTAACACTCACACTAGCCCTCACCCTAAACCTAAACCTGAACCTCACCAGAACCCGAACCCTAAACTTCACCCTAAACTCACCCTCACCATAAACATCACGCTAACACTAACACTCACCCTTACTCTAACCCTAAGCCTCACCCTAAATATAACCCTAACCAGAACCCTCACACTCACTCTCACCCTCAACCTAAACCTCACCCTCACCCTTACACTCACCCTCACCCTAAACATCACCCTAACCCTAACCCTCACTGTAACCCTAACCCTAAACCTAATCCTAACCCTAACACTCACCCTAACCCTCAACTTAACCCGAACGATAACTCTAAACGTCTCCCTCACCCAAACCCACACCCTAACCTTTATCCTCACACTAACCCTAACACTCACACTAACCCTAAACCTCACCCTATCCCTAACCCTAACCCTATGCCACACCTTAAACCTCACCCTTACCCTAAAACTAATGATAACCCTAACCCTCACCTTCATCCTAAACCTCACCATAACACTTACCCTCATCCTAACCCTAAGACTCAACCTCAAAATAAACCTCACCCTAACCCTTACCCTCACGTTAACCAGCACTCTAAGCCTAACCCTAACCCTCACCCTTACCCTCACCCTAACCCTAACCCTAACCCTCATCCTCACCCTAACCCTAAACTCACCCTCACCCTCATCCTCAACCTCAGCCTAAGCCTAAGTCTAACCCTAACCATAATCCTAAACCTAACCCTCGCCCTCAGGCTCACCCTAACCATAACCCTAACCAACACCCTCACCCTCACCCTAAGCCTAACTCTATCCCTAACACTCACCCTAAATCTAACCATAAGTCTAACCCTAAATCTAACCCTCAACCTCACCCTAAGCCTAACCCGAACCCTAATCCTCATCCTAACCCTAACCCTAACTCTAACACTATCCCTAACCCTCACCCTCCACATAAACCTCATCCTAACCCTTACCCTCACCATAACCATAACACTAAACCTAAACCTAATCATCACCCTAACATTAACCCTCACCCACACCCTAACACTCACCCTCACACTCACCCTAACACACAGCCAAACCCTAACCCTAACCCTAATCCTAAACCTAATCCTCACGCTGACACTCACCCTAAACCTAACCCTAAACCTAACCCTAACACTCACCCTCTCCCTAAACCTCACCCTCGCCCTAAACATCACCCTAAACCTAACGCTCACCATAACCTTAACCGTAACCTTCGCCCTAACCCTAAGACTCAGCCTAACCCTAAACATCACCCTAGCCCTAACCCTCAACCTAACACTAACCCTAAACCTCACCAAAAATCAAACACTCAAACTATGCCTCACCCTCAGCCTAATCCTCAACCTAACCCTAACCCTAACCCTTACCTAACTAAAACCCTAACCCTCAACCTCATCATCACTCTGAGCGTAACTCTCACCCTCACCCTAGCTCTCACCGTAAACCTAACCCTCACCCTCACCATCACCGTAACCCTAAACCTAAACCTCACCCTAACCCTAGCCCTAACCCTAATGCTTACCCTCACCCTCACTCTAACCCTAACCCTCACCCAAACCCTTACCCTCACCTAACACTTACCCTCAACCTAACCCTCACCCTAAACCTCACCTTAACCATTACACAAGCACTAGTACTTACCATATCACTAATCCTAACCCTAGAACTAACTCTAATCCTAACCCTCACCCTAAACCTTACCCTCACCATAATGCTAACCCTCACCCTAGCTCTCACTGTAAACCTAACCCTCACCCTCACCATCACCGTAACCCTAACCCTAAACCTAAACCTCACCCTAACCCTAGCCCTAACCCTAATGCTTACCCTCACCCTCACCCTAACCTTAACCCTCACCCAAACCCTTACCCTCACCCTAACACTTACCCTCACCCTAACCCTCACCCTAAACCTCACCTTAACCATTACACAAGCACTAATACTTACCATATCACTAATCCTAACCCTAGAACTAACTCTAATCCTAACTCCCACCCTAAACCTTACTCTCACCATAATGCTAACCCTAAGCCTAACCCGCACCTTAATCCTAACCCTCACCCTCACCTGCACCGTCACCCTAAGCCTAACCATAACATAAATCGAAACCTCACCCTCACCATAACCCTAACCCTAACCCTCACCCAAAAATTAACCCCAACTCTAACGCTAACCCTAACCCACACCCTCACCCTAACCATAACGCTAACCCTAACCCTCACCCTCACACTAACCCTCAACCTCACCCTCACCATAACTCTAACCGAACCCTAATACTAACCCTCACCCTCACCCTCATCATCACCCTAACACTAAACATTATACAAACCCTCACCCTCAACCTCACCCCAAACCTAACCCTCACCTTGACACTCAGCGTAAACCTAATGCTAACCCTAACCCTCACCCTCACACTAAACCTCACCCTAACCCTTATTCTCCCACTAACCCTAACCCTCACACTAACCCTAACCCTCATTCTAACCCTAACCCTAAGCCTCACCCTAACTCTAAACCTAAACCTTATACTAATCCTCACCCTCCACCTAACCCTAACCCTCACCCTCACCCTAGCTCTCACCCTAACACTGACCCTAAACCTAACCCTAAACCTAAACCGTATCCTAATCCTCACCCTAACCCTAAACTTCAACCTCACCCTCACCCTCACCCTGAGTGTAACGCTAAACCTAACCCTAATCCTAACACTCACTGTCACCCTCACCCTAAACGTAACCTTACCCAAACTCTAAAACTCACACTCACCCTCACCATAACACTAACACTAAACCTCACCCTAAGTCTAACCCTGACCCTAACCCTAACCCTCACCCTCACCCTAATCCTAAACATAACACTAACCCTAACCCTAAACCTCACCTTACCCACATCCTAACCCTTACCCTCACACTAAAGCTAACCCTAACCCTAACCTTCACCCTCACCCTAACCCTCATTGTCACCCTAACCCTCACCCTAAGCCTAACCCTCAACCAAACCCTAACCCTCACCCTAAGCCTAACCCTAACCCTATCCCTAATCCTAAACCTAACACTCACCCTAACCCCAAACCTCACCCTAACCCTAACCCTCACCCTAACCCTAACCCTCACCGTCACAATAACACTCACCCGAACGCGAACCCTCACCCAGACCCTAACCCTCACCCTCCCCCAAACCCTCACCATCACCCTAAACATCACCCTACCCCTAACGCTCACCATAAACCTAAACCTAACCCTCACCCTTAACCTAATCCTCACCGTCATCCTAAAATTCACACGAATCCGAACCCTCACCCACACCCTTACCCTCACCCTCATCCTAACCCTCAAAATAAACCTCAACCTAACCCTAACCCTAACCCTAACCCTTACCTAACTGAAAACCTAACCCTCACCCTCACCCTCAATCTAACCCTCAACCTCACCATAGCCCTCACCCTGACCCTAAAACTCACCCTAACCCCAAACCTCACCCTCACACTCAACCTCACCCTTACCCTAAACCTAACCCTAATGCTAAAGCTAATCCTCACCCTCACCCTAATCATCACCCTAAACTTTACCCTCACCCTAAACATTACCCTAACCCTAACAATCACTGTAAACCTAACCCTAAACCTAAACCTACCCCTCAGCCTAAACCTCAACCTAACCCTAATCCTAACCCTAATCCTCAACCTATCCCTAACCCTAACACTAACCCTCACCCTAACACTCACCTTAACACTTACCCAAACCCTAACCCTCACCCTATCCCTAACCCTAACTTTATCCCTCACCCTAACCCTCACGCTCACCCTAACACTATTGATAACCCTAACCCTCACCCTCACCATAACCCTTACCTCATCCTAACCCTAAGCCTCACCCTCAACCTGAACCTCACCCTAACCCTTAACCTCATCCTAACACTAACCCTAACCCTCACCCTAACCCTAACCTCACCCTCAGCCTCAGGCTCAGCCTCAGCCTAAGCATAACCCTAATCCTAACCATAATCCTAAACCTAACCCTCACCCTCAGCCTCACCCTAACTCTAACCCTCACTCTAAACTTACCAACAACCTCACCCTCACCCTAAAACTAAACCTATCCCTAACACTCACCCTAAATCTAACCCTCAGCCTAATACTAACTGTAACCCTCAGCCTAACCCTAAGCCTAACACGAATCCTAAACCTCACCCTAACCCTCATCCTAACTTTAACGCTATCCCTAACCCTCACCCTCACCCTAAAACTCATCCTAGCCCTTACCCTCACCATAACCCTAACACTAAACCTAACTCTAATCCTCATCCTAACCCTAACCCGAACCCACACCCTAACACTCACACTCACCCTCACCCTGACCCTAACACTCACCCAAACCCTAACCCTAACCCTAATCCTAAGCCTAACCCTCAAGCTCACCCTCATCCTAAACCTAACCCTAACCCTCACCCTCACCCTAACCCTCACCCTCACCCTAAAGATCACCCTAACCCTAACCCTAACCATAACCCTAACCGAAACTCTCACTGTAGCCCTAACCCTCACCCTAACCCTCAACCTAACACTAATGCTAACCCTAACCCAACCCTCACCCTAAACCTCACCCTATCACTTATCCTCACACTAACCCTAACACTAACCCTAACCCTCACACATTCCCTAACCCTCATCCTAACCCTAACCCTACCCCTCAACCTAAACCTCACCCTAAACCTAACAGTAACCATAACCATCACCTTAACCCTAACCATAACCCTAACCGACACCTTCACCCTAACCCTCACCGTCACCCTAACACTCACCCGAACCGGAACCCTCACCCACAAACTAACCCTCACCCTCTCCTGAACCTCACCCTCATCCGAAACCACACAGTCACCCTAACCCTCACCCTCACCCCAAACTTCACCCTAACCCTACCCCTCAACTTAACCCTAACCATCAAAGTAAGACTTACCCTCACCCTAATCCTCACCCTAACCCTAACCCTTACCTAACTGCAACCCTCACCCTCAACCTCATCATCACCCTCATTCTAATTCTCACCCTCACCCTAGCCCTCACTGTAAACCTAACCAATACCATAACCCTAACGCTAACCCTCAACCTCACCCTCACCCACACCATCACCCTCATTCTAATTCTCACCCTCACCCTAGCCCTCACTGTAAACCTAACCAATACCATAACTCTAACGCTAACCCTAACCCACACCATCACCCTAACAATAACGCTAACCCTAACCCTCACACTAACATTACCCCTCACATTAACTCTCACACTAACCCTCACCCTAACACTAACCCTCACAATCACCCTCACACTAACTCTAACCCTAACCCTAATCCTCAGATTAACCCTCACTCTCAACCTCACCCTAACCCTAAGAATAACCCTAAAACTCACCCTAAAACTCACCCTCACCCAAACATTAATGCTAACCCAAACCCGAAACCTCACACTCACCCTTACCTTCACCATAATGCTAACCCTATCCCTAAACCTCACCATAATCCAAAACCTCATCCTCACCCTAAGCATAACCTTAACCCTAACCCTAATCCTAACTCTACCCCTCACCATCACCTTAACCCTAACCCTAACACTAACCCTCACCCTCAACCTAATCCTAAACCTAACCCTCAACCTGACCCTCACCCTAACCCTAACGCTAACCCTAATACTCACCCTCACACTAGCCTTATCCTAACCCTTATCCTCACAATAACCCTAACCCTAACCCTAAACCTAAACCTAACCCTAACCCTCACAGTAACCCTAACCCTCACCCTAACCCTAACCCTACCCCTCACCTTAATCCTCACCCTAATCCTAACTCTAACCCTCACCCTAATCCTCAATCTATCCCTAACATTTACCTAACCGAAAATCTCACTCTCACCCGCATCCTAGCTCTCACCCTAACACTAACCCTAACCCTAACAATCACCCTCAACCTCATCCTCACCATCAGTCTAAACCTAAACCACACCCTAATCCTAAACCCAACCCTCACCGTCACCCTCACCTAACCGTAACCCTAACCCAAACCCTAAACCTCATCCTCACCCTCAACCTCACCCTAACACTAACCCTAACCCTAACCCTCACCCTAACCCTAAACCTGACCCTAACCCTAACCCTCACACTCACCCTAATCCTAAACCTAACACTAACCCTAACGCTCACCCTCACCTTACCCTCATCCTAACCCTTACCCTCACACGAACTCTAAACCCAACCCTAAACTTCACCCTAACACTTACTCTCGTCGTCTCCATAACCCTCATCCTAAGCCTAACCCTCACAAACATACTAATCCTCACCCTAACTCTAACTTTAACCATCACCCAAACCCTAACCGTAACTCTCACCCTAACCCTGACTCTAACCCTCACCCTTACCGTAAGCCTAATCCGAATCCTAACCATCACCATAACCCTCACCCTAACTCTATCGCTATCCCTAACCCTCACCCTAAGCCTCATCCTAACCTTTACCCTCACCATAACCCAAACACTAAACCTAATCCTCACCCTATCTCTAAACCTCACCCATCACCTAACACTCACTCTCATCCTCACCCTCACCCTAACACTCACCCTAACTCTAACCCTAACCCTAATCCTAAAGCTAATCCTCACGCTCACCCTCAACCTAACCATAACCCTAAACCTAAACCTAACCCTCACCCTAAACCTCACCCTCACCCTAAACATCACCCTAATCCTAACCTCACCCTAACCCTCACCCTAACCCTAACGCTAACCCTAAACCTTACCCTCACCCTAAACCTCACCCTAACACTTGTCCTCACATTAACCCTAACCCTAACCCTAATACTAACCCTACCCCTCAAACTAAGCCTCACCTTAAAACTAACACCAACCCTAACCCTCACTGTAACCCTAAACCAAACCTTAAACCTCAAACTCAACCTAAACCTCACCATCACCCTAACACTCACCATAACCCGAACCCTCACACACACGCTAACCCTTACCCTCTCCAGAACCCTCACCCTCACCAGAAACCTCATATTCACCCTAACCCTGACCATCACTCTAAACATCACCCTAACCCTAACCCTTACCCTAACACTAACCCTCACCTGAACCCTAATCCTAAATCTCAGCTTCACCCTCAACCTAATCCTCATCCTAACCCTAACACTTACCCTTACCTAATTGAAACCCTCACACTCAACTTCACCATCACCCTCAGGCTTACTCTCACCCTCACACTAGCCCTGACCCAAAACCTAACCCTCACACTAACCCTAACCCTACCCATCACCCTCACCATCACCCTAACTCTCACCCTCACCCTAAGCCTCACAGTAACCCTTACCCTCACCCGAACCCCTTCCTTAACCCTTACGCTCACATTAATTCTAAACCTAACCCTAATCCTCACCCTAATCCTAACCCTCAACATAACCCTCACCCTCACCCTCACCCTAACCCTAATCCTAAAAATAACCCTCACCATTACCCTAACCCTAACCCTAACCCTAGCCTTCACCCTCACCCTCACACTAACCCTAAACCTAACTTTCACCCTAACCCTCACCCTAACCCTAATGCTAACCCTAAACCTCACCATCACATTAACCCTCACCCTAACACCTTTCATCACACTAATCCTACCTCTATCCCTAACCCTAAACTTCACACTAAACCTAATGCTCACCATAACCATAACCCTACCCCTCAGACTAACCCTCACACTAACACTCACAAAAACCTTCACCCTCACCCTAAACATCACCCTAATTCTAACCCGCACCCTATCCCTGACCGTAACCCTCACCCTAACCTTATCCGTAAGCCTTACCCTAACCCTAACACTCACCCTAACCCTCACCATAACCCTAATGCTAATCCTAACCCTCACCCTCACCCTAAACCTCACCCTAACACTTATCCTCACACTAACCCTAACCCTAACCCTAACACTCAAACTAATCCTCACGCTAAACCCAACACTATCCCTAACTCTCACTGTAACCCTAACCCTAACCTTAACACTAACCCTCACCCTAACTCTCACCGTCAACCTAACACTCACCCGATCCCGAACCCTCCCACACACCCTAACCCTCACCCTCTCCAGAACCCTCACCCTCACCCGATACCTAACCTTCACCCTAACCCTCACACTCACCCTAAGCCTAAACCTAAACCTTACCCTCTCTCTAAACCTTAAACTAACCCTTACCCTCACACTAATGCTAACCCTAACCCTAACCCTCACCCTAATCCTAACCCTAACCCTCACCATCACCCTCACCCTAAGACTAACCATAACACTAATCCTACATCTAACCCTCACCATCACCCTAAACGTAACCCTAAACCTAACCCTCACCCTCACCCTAAACCTAACACTAACCCTCACTCTAACCCTCACCCTAACCCTAACGCTAACCCTAACCCTCACCATCACACTAACCCTCACCTTAACACTTATCATCACACTAACCCTACCCCTATCCCTAACCCTAAACCTCACACTAAACCTAATGCTCATCCTAACCCTCACCCTAACACTCACCCTAACCCTCATCCTTACCCTAAACATCACCCTAAACCTAACCCTCACCCTAACCTTAACCGGAACCCTCACCCTAACCCTAACCCTCACCCTAACACTCACGCTAACCCTAAACCTCACCCTCACCCTAAACCTCACCCTAACACTTAGCCTCACAGTAACCCTAACCCTAACCCTAACCCTACCCCTCAAACTAAGCCTTACTCTAAACCTAACAGTAACCCTGAACCTCACTGTAACCCTAAACCTAACCTTAACCCTCACACTCATCCTAACCCTCACCATCATCCTAACACTCACTCGAACCCGAACCCTCACCCACACCTAAATATCACCCTCTCCCGAACCCTCACCCTCACCCGAAACCTCACCTTCACCCTAACCCTGACCCTCACCCTAAACATCACCCTAACCCTAACCCTTACCCTAATACTAACCCTCACTCAAACACTATCCCTGCAACTAAGCCTCACCCTCAACCTAATCCTCATCCTAACCCTAACCCTAACTCTTACCTTACTGAAACCCTCACTATCAACATCACCATCACCCTCAGCCTAACTCTCACCCTCACCCTAGCCTTGATCCTAAACCTAACCCTCACCCTAATACTAATCCTAACCCTCAACCTAAGCCTCAGCCTAATCCTTTCCCTCACCTTAACCCTTACCCTAATCCTTACCCTCACACTAATGCTAAACCTAATCCTAACCCTTAACCTTACCCTCATTCTAAGCCTAACCCTAACCCTAATCCTAAATCTATCCCTCACGATCACCTAATCCTAACCCTAACTCTCACCGTCACACTAAACCAAACCCTAACCCACACCCTAACCCTCACCCTAACCCTAACGCTAACCCTAACTCTCACCATCACACTAACCCTCAACCTAACACTTATCATCACACTAACACTACCCCTATCCCTAACCCTAACCCTCACACTAAACCTAATGCTCAACCGAATCCTAACACTACCCCTCAGCTTACCCCTCACCCTAACACTCACCCTAACATTCACACTAAACCTTACCCTCACCCGAAACCTAAACCTCACCCAAAACCTCACCCGCACCATAAACATCACCCTAACCTTAACACTCACCCTAATTCTAACCTTAAACCTCACCTTAACCCTAACCCTAACCGTAACCCTCACCCTCACTCTCACCCTCACCCTAAACCTCACCCTCACCCTAACCCTAACGCTAACCCTAACCCTCACCCTCACCCGACATCTCATGGTAACCCTTATCCTCACACTAACCCTAATCCTAAACCTAAACCTAAACCTAACCCTACCCTTCAAACTAAGCCTCATCCTAAACCAAACACTAACCCTAACCCTCACTGTAACCCTAACCCTAACCTTAACCCTCCACCTGACCTAAACCTCACCGTCATCCAAACAATCACCGGAACCCGAACCCTCACCCAAAACCTAACCCTCACCCTCTCCCGACACCTCACCCTCACACGAAATGTCACCTTCACCATAACAATTACCCTCACCCTAAACATCACCTTAACCCTAACCATTACCCTAATCCTAACCCTCACCCCAACCCTAACTCTAAATCTAAGCCTCACCCTGATCCTAATGCTCATCCTAACCCTAACCCTAACCCTTACCTTATTGAAACCCACACCCTCAACCTCACCATCACCCTCAACCTAACTCTCACCCTCACCCTAGCCCTGACCCTTAACCTAACCCTCACCCTCACCCTAAACCTAACCCTCACTCTCACCCTAACCCTAACTCTCAACCTCACCCTAAGCCTTACCCTAACCCTTTCCCTCACCCTAAACGTCACCCTAACCCTTACCCTCACACTAATGCTAATCCTAACCCTAACCATCAACCTAATCGTAACCCTCACCCTCACGCTCACCCTCACCCTAACCCTAACTCTAATCCTAAATCTAACCCTCACCATCACCCTAAACATAACCCTCACCCTAACACTCACCCTCACCCTAACCCTAAACCTCACCCTAACCCTAACGCTAAACCTAACCCTAACACTTACACTAAACCTAATGCTAACCTGAACCCTAACCCTACCCCTCAGCCTAGCCCTCACCCTAACACTCACCCTAACCATCACCCTAAAACTAAGCCTAAACCTCACACTCACCCAAAACCTAAACCTCAACCTAAACCTCACCCTCACCATAAACATCACCCTAACCCTAATACTCAACCTAACTCTAACCCAAAACCTCACCCTAACGCTAACCCTAACTGTAACCCTCACCCTAAATCTCACCCTCACCCTAAACCTCACCCTCACCATAACCCTCACCCTTACACTCACCCTCACCCTAAAAATCACCCTAAGCCTAATCATCACTCTAACCCTACCCCAACCCTCACCCTAACACTAACAATAACCGTAACACTCACCCTCACTCTCATCCTCACCCTAAACCTCACCCTCAAAATCACCCTCACCCTTACACTCACCCACACCCTAAACATCACCCTAACCCTAACCCTCACTCTAACCCTAAACCTAAACCTGACCCTAACCCTTATCCTCACACTAACCCTAACACTCACACTAACCCTATCCCTCAACCTATCCCTAAGCCTAACCCTATCCCTCACCCTAACTCTCACCCTCACACTAAAACTAATGCTAACCCTAACCCTAACCCTCACCCTAACCCTTACGCTTATCCTAACCCTAAGCCTCACCCTAAACCTAAACCTCATCCTAACCCTTACCCTCAGCCTAACCCCCAGGCTAACCCTCACCCTAACCCTAAACCTTACCCTTACCCACACCCTAAACCTAACACTAACCTAACCCTCACCCTAACCCTAACCTCACCCTCACCCTCAGCCTCAGCCTCAGCCTAAGCTTAACCCTAAATCTAATCCTAATCCTAACCCTAACTGTCACCCTCAGCCTCAATGTAACTCTAACCCTAACCCTTAACCTAACCCACACCTTCACCCTCACCATAACCTGAACCCTACACCTAACCCTCACCCTAACTCTAACGCTATCCCTCACCCTCACCCTCACCCTAAACCTCAGCCTAACCCTTACCCTCACCATAACCCAAACCCTAAACCTAAACCTAATCCTCACCCTAACCCTAACCCTCACCCATCTTCTAACACTCACTCTCACCCTCACCCTCACCCTAAAACTCACCCTAACTCTAACCCTAACCCTAATCCTAAACCTAACCCTCACACTCACCCTCACCCTAACCCTAACCCTAAATCTAACACTAAACCTCATCCTCACCCTAACCCTCAACCTCACGCTAAACATCACCCTAATCCCAACCCTCACCCTAACCCTAACCGTAACCCTCACCTAACCCTATCCATAACACTCACTGTAATCCGAAACCTCACCTAGGCCCTCACCCTAACCCTAACGCTCAACCAAACCCTCACCCTCACCCTAAACCTCACCCTAACACTTATCCTCACGCTAACTCTAACCTCAACCCTAACCCTACCCCTCAAACTAAGCCTCACCCTTAACCCAACAGTAACCTTAACCCTCACTGTAACCTAACCCTAACCTTAACCCTCAACCTCACCCTAAACCTCACCGTCACCCTAACACTCACCCGAACCCGAACCCTCACACACACCCTAACACTCACCCTCTCCCGAACCCTCACACTCACCCGATACCACACCTTTACCCTAACCCTGACCATCACCCTAAACATCACCCTAACCCTAACCCTTACACTAACCCTAACCCTCACCCGAACCCTAACCCTCAAACTAAGCCTCACCCTCAACCTAATCCTCATCCTAACCCTAACTCTAACCCTAATCCTAACCCTCACCCGAAACCTAACACTCAAACTAAGCCTGAATCTCAACCTAATCCTCATCCTAATCCTAACCCTAATCCTTACTTAATTGAAACCCTCACCCTAAACCTAACCATCACTCTCAGGCTAACTCTCACCCTCACCCTAGCCCTGACCCTAAAACTAACCCTCACACTAACCCTAACCATAACCCTCACTCTCATTCTCACCCTAACCGTCACCCTCACCCTAAGCCTCACCCTAACCCTTACCCTCACCCTAAACCTTACTCTAACCCTCACCCACACACTAAAGCTCACCATCACCCTCACCCTCACCCTCAACCTAAACCTCACCCTCACCCTAACCCTAAATTTAACCCTAATTATCACCCTAACCCTAACTTTCACCCTCAACCTCATCCTCACCCTAAGCCTAGCCCTAAACCTAACCCTAATCCTAAACCTAACCCTCAACCTCACCCTCACCCTAAACCAAACCCTAAATCTCAACGTCAACCTAACCCTTAACCTAACCCTCAACGTAACCCTCACCCTAACCCTAACACTCACCCTAAACCTAACACTCACCCTAAACCTAACCCTTAACCTCACACTCAACCTAACCCTAACGCAAACCCTCACCCTCACCCTAACCCTCACCCTAACTCTAAGGCTAACCCTAAACCTCACCATAGCCCTAACACTCACCCTAACCCTTATCCTAACACTAACCCTAAACCTAACCCTAACCCACACAGTAACCCTAAGCCTCACCCTAGCCCTGACCCTACCCATTACCCTAAACCTCACCCCAAACCTAAACCTAACCCTAAACCACACCCTAACCCTAACCTAACCCTCACCCTCACCCTAACACTCACCGTCACCATAAACCTCAGCCTAAATCAAACCCTCACGCACAACCTATCCCTCACCCTCACCCTCACCCTCACCGTTACTCTAACCCTCATCCTTACCCTAAACATCACCATAACTCTAACCCTCACCCTCACACTAACCATAACCCTCACCCTCACCCTAACCCTAACCCTGAAACTCACCCTGACCCTCACCCTCACAATCACGCTAACCCTATCCCTCACTCTCAGCCTAACCCTCAGCCTAACCCTTACACTTACCCTAAACCTAACTCTAACGTTAACCCTAACCCTAATGCAAAGCCTAAACCTCACCCTCAGCCTCACCCTCATCCTAACCCTTACACTCACCCTGTCTCTCACCCTAAACTTAATTATTAACCTAACCCTTAGACTAAACCTCACCATCACCTTCACCCTAACCGTAACTCTAAACCTAACCCTAATCCTCACACTAACCCTAAACCTAAACATAACCCTTAACCTCACATTAACCCTCCCCCTAATCCTAACCCTAACACTAACCCTCACCCTAAACTTATCCCTAAATCTAACCCTGACCTTAACCCTAATCCTCACACTAACCCTAAACCTAAACATAAACATAAACCTCAACTTAACTATCAACCTAATCCTAACCGTAAAACTAACACTAACCCATACCCACACCCTAAACCTCACGCTCACCCTCACGCTAACCCTAATCCTCACCCTCATCCTCACCCTAATCCTAACCCTAACACTAATCCTCACCCTAAACCTAACCCTCACCCTCACCCTCACCCTCATCCTTAGCCTAAACCTAACCCTAACCCTAATCCAAAACCTAACCCTCACCCTAAAACTAAACCTAAACCTAACCCTAACCCTCACCCTCATCCTCACCTCAACCTTACCCTAACCCTAACCCTAACCCTCACACTAACCCTAACCCTTACCCTAATGCTAACCCTAAACCTAACCCTATTCCTCACCCTAAACCTCACCCTAACACTAATGCTAACCCTAACTCTCACCGTTACCCTAACTCTCTTCCTAACCCTTACAATCACACTAACCCTAAACTTAACCCTAATCCTCACACTAACCCTAATCCTCACCCTAAACCTCAAACTCAACCTAACCCTCACCATCACCCTAACCCTCACTCTAAACCTAACCCTCACCCACACCCTAACCCTCAACCTAACCCGAACATGAAACCTCACCCTAACCGTCACCCTCAACCTAAACATCACCCTAACCTTAACCCTCACCCTAACACTAACCATAAACCTCACCCTCACCCTAACCTTAAACCTAAACCTAACCCTAAACCTAACCCTCACCGTAACCATCACCCTAACACTCAGCCTAACCCTAACCCTCAATCTCACCCTAGCACTCACCCTAAACCTTACTCTCACCCTAAACTTAAGCCTAACCCAAAACCTCACACTAAACCTAACCCTCACCCTAACAATAATGCTAACCCTATCCCTCACCCTAACCCTAATCCTCACCCTAACCCTAACCATAAAACTAACCCTAAACCTAACTCTAACCCTCACACTCACCCTCACCATCACCCTAACCCTAATCATCACCCTCACCCTACCCTAACCCTAAACCTCAGCCTCACCCTCACCCTAACCCTAACCCTAATCCTCACACAAACCCTCACCCGAACCCTAACTCTAACCCTCCATATAAACCTCACCCTCACCCTAAACCTAATTGTAACCCTAAAACTCACCCTAACCCTAACCCTAACCCTAATGCTATCCCAAATCCTCACCCTCACCCTAACCCTCACTCTAACCCTTAACTTCACCCTAACCCTAACCCTAACCCTAACCCTAACAATAGCCCTCACCCTAACCCTTACCCTGACCGTCACTCTAAACCTCATCGTAACCCTAACCCTCACATTAAGCCTAAACTTAACCCTCACCCTCACCCTAAACCTAAGCCTTATCCTAACACTCACCCTAAAAATAACCCTAAACCTAACCCTCAATATAACCCTCAAACTCACCCTCACCCTCACCCTCACCCTAAACCTAACTGTAACCATAACCCTCACCCTAAACCTACCACGAACACTAATGCTATCCCTTACTCTCACCCTCAACCTAACCCTCACTCTAACTCTTACCCTCAACCTAACCCTAACCCTAAAACTAAACCTCATCCTAACCCTCACCCTTAACCTAACCCTTACCTTAACCCTCACCCTAACCCTAACCCTCAACCTAACCCTAAACCTTTCCCTCACCCTAATCCTAAACCTTACCCTAAGCCTCAGCCAAACCGTCTTCCTAAACTTAACCATAACCCTCAACCTTACCCTAACCCTAACCCTAAACCTAACCCTCACCTAACCCTAAACCTCACCCTCACCCTTACCCTCACCCCCAGCCTAACATTAACCCTAACCCTATTCCAAACACAAACCCTCACACTCACCCTCACGCTAATTCTAACCCTAACCCTAACCCTGACCCTGACCCTAACCCCAAACCTAGCCCTAACCCTCAAACTAACCCTAACCCTCACACTAACCCTAACCCTAACCCTCACCCTCACCCTAACCCTAACCCTAATGCTATCCCTAAACCTCACCCTCACCCTAAACCTCACTCTAAACCTTACCCTCACCCTAACCATCACCCTAACCCTAACCCTAACACTAACACTAAACCTCACCCTAACCCTAAACCTAAAGATAACCCTCACCCTAATGCTCACCCTAAACTGCAACCTAACCCTAACCCTCACCCTCACCCTAAACCTCACCCTAAACCTTATCTGCACCCTAAGCCTAACCCTAACCCTAACTCTAACCCTCATCATCACCCTAAGCCTAACCTGAACCCAAACCCTTACCCTAACCTCACCCTAATTCTAACGCTCTCCCTAAACCTCATCCTCACCCTAAACCTCATCCTAACCCTTACCCTCATCATAACCCTAACCCTAACCTTAATTCTCACCGCAAACCTAACCCTCACCCTCACCCTAAACCTCACTGTCACATTAGCCCTCACCCTAACCCTAACCGTCAACCATACCCTAAAACTCACCCACAACTGAAACCTTACCCCCACCCTTAACTTTCCCTAAACCTCACCCTAAACCTAACCCTCACCATAAACCTAACTCTAATCCTCACCCTCATACTAAACCTAACCCTCACCTTAACCCTCACCCTTACTCTCACCCTAACTCTAATGCTAACCCAAACCCTCACTCTCACCCTAACCCTAAACCTAATCATTGTTCTCACACTATGCCTAACCCTAACCCTAACACTCACATTAACCCTAACCCTCACCGTAAACCTAACCCTAACCCTCAACCTAGCCTTCACCATAACCCTAACCCTAACCCTCACCCTAACCCTAACTCTAACCCTCAACTTCACCCTAAACTTCACTGTCACCCTAACCCTCATCCTAACCCTAAACCTCTTCCACACCCTCAACCTCACCTTCACCCTCACAATCACCTTAACCCTCACCCTCACAATAAACATCACCCTAACCCTAACCGTTACCCTAACCCTAACCCCAACCTCACCTTAACCCTAACCCTCACCTTAAATCTCACCCTCACCCTCATCCTCACCCTAACCATAACCCTAAGACTTTCCTCACCGAGACCCTCACGCTCACATTAACCCTCACTCTCACCCTAGCCCTCACCCTAAAACTAATCCTAACTCTAACCCTCACCCTCAACATCACCCCACCCTCAACCTAAACTTAACCTAACCCTCACACTAACCCTAACACTAATGCTAACCCTACACCTCAAGCTCACACTAACCCTCACCCTAACACTCACCCTCACCCTCAGCCTCAACCTCAAACTCAACACTATCCCTAACCCTAACCCTAATTCAAACCTTAACCCTCACCCTCAACCTAACTCTAAACCTAACCCTAACCATAACCCTCACGCTAACCCTAAACCTGTCCCTAAACCTCACCCTTGCCCTAACCCTAATCCTAAAATTAACCCTCACCCTCAACCTACACCTTACCCTCACCCTATCCCTAAGCCTAACCCTCAGCGTAACCCTCATCCTAACCCTAAACCTAACCCTAAACCTCACCCTAACCTTAACCCTAACCAAAACCCTAACCCTCACCCTCACCCTCAACCTCACCATCACGCTCCCCCAACCCTCAACCTCACCCTCACCCTAAATCTAACTATAACCCTAACCCTCACCTTAAACCTAACCCTAATCCTAATGCTCACCCTAACCCTCGACCTAAACCTAAACCTCACCCTCACCCTAACCCTCACCCTAAACCTTACCCTCACCCTAACAATAACCCTAAACCTAACCCTAACTCTCACCCTCACCCTAAGCATAACCTGAACCCTAACCTCACCCTCACCCTACCTCTAATGCTATCCCTAAACCTCACCCTCACCCTAAACCTCACCCTAACCCTTTAGCTCATCATGACCTTAACCCTAACCCTAACCCTAATCCTCACTATAACCCTAACCCTCACCCTCATCCTAACCCTTACTGTCAGCTTAACCCTCAATCTAAACCTAACTGCCACCAACACCCTAAAACTCACTCTCATCCGAACACTCACACTCACCCTAGCCCTAACGTAAACCTCACGCTAACCCTAAACCTCACCCTAAGCCTAACTCTAACCCTCACCCTCATACTAACCCTAACCCTAAACTTAACAGTCACCCTAACTCTCACCCTAAATTTAACGCTAACCCTAACCCTCAGTCTCACCCTAACCCTAACCCTAATTCTTATCCTCACACTATCCCTAAACCTAACCCTCAACTTCACCCTAACCCTCACTGTTACCCGAACCCTCACCCTAACTGTAAACCTCATCTACAACCTCAACCTCACCTTCCCCCTCACCCTCACCCTACACCTCACCCTCACCCTAAACATCACCCTAACACTAAGGCTCACCATAACCCTAACTCTAACCTCACCTAAACCCCTACCATCACCTTAAACCTCGTCTTCACTCTAATATTCACCCTAACCCTCACCCTCACCCAAGCCCTCACCCTAAAACTAAACCCAACCCTAACCCTCACCCTCAACCTCACCCCACCCTCAACCTAACCGTAACCCTAACGCTCACACTAACCCTAACCCTAACCCTAATGCTAACCCTAAACCTCAACCTCACCCTAACCCTCACCCTAACCCTTACCCACACCCTCAACCTCACCCTAAATTTAACACTAACCCTAACCCTAAGCCTTACCCTAACCCTCATTCTAACCCTAACACTAACCATCACCCTAATCCTCACCCTAAAACTAAGCCTAACCCTAACCCTCAACCCCACCTTAACCCTCACACTAATCATCATCCTCCCCTGTACCCTAACCCTAACAATCAGCCTAACCCTCATCCTAAACCTAACCCTAAACTTAATCCTCAATCTAACCTTAACCCTAACCCTAATCCTAACCCTCACCCTAACCCTAACCTCACCCTCAGCATCAACCTCAACCTCAATCTAACCCTAACCCTAACCCTAATTCAAACCCTCACCCTCACCCTCACCCTAACTCTAAACCTAACCCTAAGCAAAACTCTCACTCTAACCCTAACCCTGTCCCTAAACCTCACCCTAAACCTAAACTTAATCCTAAACCTAACCCTCACCCTAAACCTAACCTTACCCTCACGCTATCCCTAAGCCTAACCCTCAGCCTAACCCTCATCCGAACCCTAACACTAACCATAAAACTCACCCTAACCTTAAACCTAACCCTCACCCAAAACCTAACCTTCATCCTCACCCTCAACCTCAACATCACCCTCACCCTAACCATAACCCTAAATCTCACGTTAAACCTAACTCTGACCCTCACCCTCACCATCACCCCAAGCCTAACCCTATACCTAAGCCTAATCGTAAACCTAAATCTCACCCTCACCCTCACCCTAAACCTAAAGCTCACCCTAACCCTAACCATAACCCTAGCCCTCACCCTAACCCTTACCCTCACCATCATCTTATCCCTAACCCTCAACCTAACACTAACCCTAAACCTAACCCTCACCCTCACCCTCAACCTAACCCTAACCCTAACCCTAACACTCACCCTAACCCTAAACCTAAACCTAATGCTATCCCTAACCCTCACCCTCACCCTAAACTTCATTCTAACCCTTACGTTCACCCTAACCCTCACCCTAACCCTAACCCTAACACGAACACTAATCCTCACCCTCATCCTCGCCCTAAACCTAAACCTAAACCTAACCCTCACCATAACGCTCACTCTAACCCTCAACCTAAACCTAACCGTCACCCTCACACTAACCCTCACCCTAAACCCTACCCTCACCCTAACAATAACAGTAAACCTAACTCTAACCCTCACCCTCACCCTAAGCCTAATGTGAACCCAAACCCTCACCCTTACCCTCACCCTAACTCTAACGCTATCCCTAAAACTCACCCTCACTCATCCTAACCCTTACCCTCAACCTAACCCTTACCCTAATCATAACCCTAACCCTAACCATAACACTAACCCTCACCAACACCCTAACCCTTACCATCACCTTAACCCTCACTCTAAACCAAATCGCCACCCACACCCTAAAATTCACCCTCACCTGAACCCTCACCCTCACCATAGCCCTACCATAAACCTCACCCTAACCCTAAACATCACCCTAAACCTAACTCTATCCATCAACCTCATACTAACCCTAACCCTCACCTTAACCCTCACCTTAACCCTCACCCTAACCCTAAGGCTAACCCTAAGTCTCACCCTAAACCTAACCCTTACCCTAATCCTCACTCTATCCCTAACCCCCCTAACCCTTACCCTAACCCTCACCTTAAACTTTACCCTCACCTTAACACTAACCCTAACATTAACTCTAACCCTCATCCTCACCCTTAGCCTAACCTGAATTCTAACCCTCACCCTAATTCTAATAGTATCTCTAAACCTCACCCTCAACTTAAACCTCATCCTAACCCATACCCTCACCATAACCAAAACCCTAACCCTAATCCTATTCCTCACCACAACCCTAACCCTTACCCTCACCCTAACCCTCACCGTCACCTTAACCCTCACCCTAACCCTAACCGTCATCTACACTCTAAAACTCACCCTCACCTAAACCCTCACACTCACCCTAACCTTACCCTAAACCTCACCTAACCCTACCCCTTACCCTAAACCTAACTCTAACCCTCACCATCATACTAACCCTAACGCTCACCAAACCCTCACCCCAACCCTCACCCTATCCCTAGGGCTAACATAACGCTCACTCTCACCCTAACCCTCACCCTAAACCTTATCCTAACTCTAAACCTAACACTATGCCTAACCCTCACATGAACCCTAACCGTCACCCTAACGGGAAGCCTACCCCTCACCCTACAACTCTCCATAAACCTAACCCTAAATCTCACCCTAACCCTAACCCTAACCCTCACCTTCATCCTAACCCTCACCTACATCCTCACCCTCACCCTCTGCCTAACCCCAACCCTAACCCTAAACCTAACCCTCACCCTAACCCTAAACCTCACCCTCACACTCACCCTCAACCTCAGCCAAAACCTAAACCTAACCCTAATCCTAACCCTAACCCTCACACTCACCCTCACCATAACTCTAACCCTAACCCTAACACTGACCCTCACCCTAACCCCTACTCTGTCCCTAACCCTCAACCTAACATTAACCCTCACCCTTACCCTAACCCTCACCCTAACCCTAAACCTAACCCCAATGCAATCCCTAAACCTCTCCCTCACACTAACCCTCACTCTAAACCTTACCCTCACCCTAAGCCTCACCCTAACCCTAAACCTACAACTAACTCTCACCCTAACACTCACCCTAACCCTCAACCTAACCCTAAACCTCACCCTCAACCTAACCCTCACCCTAAACTTTACCCTTACACTAACACTTACCTTAATCCTAACTCTAACCCTCACCCTCACCCTAAGCCTAACCTGAACCCTAAACCTCACCCTAACCCTCAACCTAACTCTAATGCTATCCCTAAAACTCACCCTCACCCTAAAGCTATTCCTAACCCTTACCCTCACCGTAAGACTAACCGTAACCCTAACCCTAATCCTCACCGAACCCTAACCCTCACACTATCCCTAACCCTCACCTTCACCTTAACCCTCACCCAAACCTTAACCATCACCCACAAACTAAATCTCACCCTCAGCCGAACCGTCACACTCACCCTAACCTTAACCTAAAACTCATCCTAACCTTAACTCTCACCGCAATTCTAACTCTACCCTTCACACACATACTAAACCTAACCCTCACCTTAACGCTCACCCTAAACATCACCCTAACCCTAACGCTAACATTAACCCTCACTCTCACCCTAAGCCTCACCTTAACGCTTATCCTCACACTAACCCAAACCCTAACCCTAAACCACACATTAACGCTAACCCTCACCCTAACCCTAAACCTACACCTCACCCTAACCCTAAACCTATCCTTCACTCTAACCCTAACCCTAACCCTCATTTTCACCCTAACCCTCACCTACACCTTCACCCTTACCCTCAGCCTAACCCTAAACGTAACCCTAAACCTAATCCTCACCCTAACCCTAAACCTCACCCTCACACTCACCCTCACCCTCAGCCTAAACCTAAACCTAACCCTAATCCTAACCCTAACTCTCACACTCACCTTCAACCTAACTCTATGCCTAACCCTAAAGCAGACTTTCATACTAACCCCAACCCTATCCCTAACCCTCAACCTAACCCTAACCCTCACCCTAAGCCTAACCCTAAAACTCACCCTCACCCTAACCCTAACCCTAATGCTATCCGTAACCCTTACCTTCACCCTTACCCTCACCCTAAACCTCACACTAACACTAACACTAAAACTAACCCTAACCCTCTCCCTAACCCTAACCCTCACCCTAAAACTTACCCTCACCCTAACATTAATCCTAACCCTAACTCTAATCCTCAACTTCACCCTAAGCGAAACCGGAACCCTAACCTTCACCCTAACCGTCACCCTAACTCTAACGCTGTCCCTAAACCTCACCCTCACCCTCAACCTCATTCTAACCCTTGCCCTCACCATAACCCTAACCCTAAGCCTAACCCTACTCCTCACCACAACCCTAACACTCACCCTCACCCTAACCCTCACTGTCACCTTAAACCTCAACCGAACCCTAACTGTCACCCAAACCCTAAAACTCACCCTCACCCTCAAGCTCACCCTCACCATAATCTTATTCTAAACCTCACCCTAAACCTAACCCTTACCCTAAACCTAACTCTAACCCTCATCCTCATACTAACCCTAACCCTAACCTTAACCCACACCCTAACCCTCACTCTAACCCTAACCCTAATCCTCACCCTAACCCTAAACCTCACCTTAAACCTCACCTTCACCATAATCCTCACCCTAACCCTAACCCTAAGCCTTTCCTAAACGAAACCCTCACCCTCACCCCAACCCTCACCCTAATCTTCTCCCTCAGTCTCACCCTAAGCCGAAACCTACCTCTAAGCCTAATCCTAGCTATCCTAATCCAATCCTATCCAATGTTATCCTTAACCCTCTCCCTCACACTAACCCTCACTCTAAACCTTACCGTCACCCTAACCCTCACCCTAACCCTCAAACTTACCCTAACCCTCAACCTCAACCTAACCCTAAACCTAATCCTCACCCTCACCCTAAACCTCACCCTCACCCCCACCCTAACCCTAACCATAACCATAACCCTCACCCTCACCCTCACCCTATCCCTTGCCCTCATGCTAACCCTAAGCCTAACCTGAACCCTAACCCTCACCCTAACTCTAACCATATCCGTAAACCTCACCCTCACCTGAACCTCATCATAACCCTTACTGTCACCATAAACCTAAAACTAACCCTAAACCAAATCCTCACCAAAACCCTAACCCTCACCCTCACCCTAACCCTCACCATCACCTTAAACCTCTCTCTAATCCTAACCTACACACTCACACTAAACCTCACCCTAATCCGAACCCTCACCCTAAAACTAACTCTAACCCTCACCCTCATACTAAACCTAGCCCTCACCTTAACCCTCACCCTAACCCTCACCCTAACCCTAAAGCTCACCTTAACCCTCAGTCTCACCCTAGCCCTCACCCTAACCCTAACCCTAATCTTCACCCTAACCCTCACCCTCACCTTCACCCTCACACTCAGCCTCACTCTCACCCTAACACTCACCCTCACCGTAAACAACACCCTAACCCTAACCCTCCCCCTAACCCTAACCTTAATCCTCACATAACCCTAACCCTCACCTTAAAGCTCACCCTCACCCTAATCCTCACCCTAAACCTAACCCTAAGCATTTCCAAACCGAAACCCTGACACTGACCCTGACCCTCACCCTAACACTCACCCTCACCCTAGCTCTCACCCTAAAACTAACTCTAACCCTAACGCTCACCCTCAACCTCACCCCCAACTTCAGTCTAACCCTAACCCTAATCCTAATCCTAAAACTAACCCTAACCCTCACTCTCACCCTCACCCTCACCCTAAGCCTAACACTAATGCTAACACTAGCCCTCACCCCAACCCTAAACCTAATCCTAACCCTAAACCTCACCCTAAACCTAATGCTAACCCTAAACCTAAACCTCACACTAACGATCACCCTAACCCATACCCTCACCCTCAACTTCAAACTAACACTAATCCTAACCCTAACCCTCACCCTTACCTTTACCTGAATCCTAACCCTAGCCATCAGCCTAAACTTCACCCTCAGCCTCAACCTAAATCACAGCCTAACCCTAAACCTAACACTTATTCAAACCCTAACCCTCACCCTCACCCTAATTCTAATTCTAACCCTAACCAAAACTTTCAGCCTAACCCTAAACCTAACCCTATGCCTAATCCTCACCCTAACCCTAAACTTAATCCTAAACCTATACCTCACCCTCACCCTAACCTTTACCCTCACACTAACCCTAAGCCTAACCCTCAGCCTAACCCTCATCTTAACGCTAAGCCTAACCCTATCGCTCACCCTAACAACCCTAACCCTAACCCTCACACAAACCCTAACCCTCACCCTCAACCTCAAAATCACCCTTGCCCTAATCCTCACCCTCACTCCACCCTAACCCTAACCACAACCCTAACCCTCACCCTAACACTCACCCTCACCCTAAACCTAAAGCTCACCCTAACCCTCAGTCTCACCCTATCCCTCACACTAACCCTAAGCCTCATCCTCACCCTAACCCTCATGCTCACCTTCAAGCTTACCCTAACACTCACCCTCACCGTAAACATCACCCTAACCCTAACCCTCACCCTCACCCTAAGCCTAACCTGAACCCTAACCCTCACCCTCACCCTAACCCTAACTGTAACGCTATCCCTAAACCTCACCCTCACCGTAAACCTCATCCTAACCCTTACCCTCACCATAACCCTAAACCTAACCCTAACCCTAATCTTCACCACAACCATAAGCCTCACCCTCACCCTAACCCTCACCGTCAACTTAACCCTGACCCTTACCCTAACCGTCACCCACACCCTAAAATTCTCGCTCACCAGAACCCTCACCTCACCCTAAACTTAACCTAAACCTCATCCTAAACATAACCCTCACCCTAAACCTAAGTCTAATGCTCACCCTCATACTAACACTAACACTCAACTTAAACCTCACCCTAACCCTCACCCTAACCTTAACGCTAACCCTAACCCTCACACTCACCCTAACTCTCACTCTAACCCTTACACTCAACCTAATCCTAACCCTAACCCTAACCCTCACACTTAACCTAACCCTCACCCTACCACTATTCCTAACCCTAACCCTAAACCTCAATATAAACCTCACCCTCACCCTCACCCTAACCCTAACCCTAAACCTAATCCTCCCCCTAACTCTAACCTAAACCCTAATGCTATCCCTAAACCTCACCCTCATCCTAACCCTCACTCTAACCATTACCCTCACCCTAACCCTAACCCTTACCCTCAGCCAAACCCTCTTCCTAACCCTAACTCTAACCTCTACATAACCTTAACCCTAAACCTAATTCTCACAATAACCCTAAACCTCACCCTCACACTCACCCTCACCTTCAGCCTAACCCTAACCCTAAGCCAAATCCTAAACCGAACCCTCACACTCACCCTGACCTTAACTCTAACCCTAAACCTAATCCTGACCCTCACCCTAGCCCCAACCCTATCCCTAACCCTCAACCTAACTCTAACCCTCACCCTAAACCTTGCCCTAACCCTCACCCTAACCCTAATCCTAACCCTAATGCTATCCCTAACCTTCACGCTCACCATTACCCTCATTCTAACACTTACCCTCACCCTAACCCTAAACCTAAACCTAACGCTCACTCTAACGCTCACCCTATCTCTCAACCTAACCCTAAAGCTAACCCTAACCCTCACTCTCACCCTAATCTAACACTAACCCTTATCCTCACAGTAACCCTAACCATAACCCTAACCCGCACATTAAGGCTAACCCTCACACTAACCCTAACCCTACCCTTCACCCTACTCGTCACCCTAACCCTAACCCTAACACTCACCATCACCTTAAGCCTCACCTACACCCTCAACCTCAACTTCAGCGTAACCCTAAACCTAACCCTAAACCTGACCCTCACCCTAACCCTAAACTTCAACCTCACCCACACCCTTACCCTCAGCCTAAACCTAATCCTAACCCTAATCCTAACCCTAAACATCACACTCCCCCTAAACCTAACCCTAACGCTGAATTTCACCCTAACACCAACCCTATTCCTAATCCTCATCCTAACCCTGTCCCTCACCCTAACCCTAACCCTAAACCTCACCCTAATGATAAACCTAACCCTAATGCTAACCCTAACCCTAACCCTTACCCTAACCCTCACACTAACACTAACACTAAACCTCACCCTAACGCTCATCCTAACCCTAAACCTAAACCTAACACTCTCCTTCACGCCCACACTAACCCTCAACCTAACCTTAACCCTCACCCTCACCCTAACCCTCACCCTAAACCTTACCCTAACCCTAATCCTAAACCTAACCCTAACACTAACCCTCACCCTCAACTTAACCCTAACCTGAACCCTAACCCTCAACCTAACACTCACCCTAACCCTAAAGCTGTCCCTAAACCTCACTCTCACCATAAACCTCATTCTAACCCTTACCCTCACCATAACACTAACCCTAACCCTAACCCTAATCCAACAGCAACCCTAACTCTCACCCTCACCCTAACCCTCACTGTCACCTTAACCCTCACCTTAACCCTAACCATCACCCACACCCTAAAACTCACCTCACCCAACCCTCACGCTCACCATAACCTTACCCTAAACCTCACCCTAAACCTAACCCTCGACCTAAACCTAACTCTAACACTCATCCTCATACTAACCTTAAGCCTCACCTTAACCCTCACCCTAAGACTCACCCTAACCCTAACGCTAACCCTAACACTCAATCTAACCCTAACCCTTATCCTCACACTAACCCTAACCCTAACCCTAACCCTAAACCTCACATTAAACCTAACCCTCACCCTAACCCTAACCCTACTCCTCACCCTAGCCCTCACCTTAACCATAACCCTAATCCTCACCCTAACCCTAACCCTAACCCTCACCTTCACTCTAACCCTCACTGTTACCCTACCCTCACCCTAACCCTAACCATCACTCTCACCCTAAACCTCACCGTAACCCTCACCATCAACCTCACCCCCACCCTCAACCTAAGCCTAACCCTAACCCTCAACCTAACCCTAACCCTAATGCTAACCCTAAACCTCAAACTCACCCTAACCCTCACCCTAACCCTTACCCTCAACCTCAACCTAAACCTAACCCTAACATTAACCCTAACCCTAACCCTCCCCTAAGACTCACCCTAACCCTAACCCTAACCCTACCCCTCAGCCTAAACCTCCCCCTAACCCTAACCCTTACTCTAATCCTTACCCTATACCTAAACCTAACGCTAACCCTCACCCTAACACTCACCCTCACCATAAATCTAATGCGAACATTAACTCTCAACCTCACCCTAAACTTCCCCCTAACCCTTACCCTCACCTTAAACCTATCCCTCACCCCCACCCTAACCCTTACCCTATGCCTAAACATCAGCCTCAGACTCAAGCTCAACCTCAGCCAAACCTTAACCCAAACCCTAATTCAAACCCTAATCCTCTACCTCACCATAATTCTAAACCTAACCCTAACCAAAACCATCACGCTAACACTAACTCTATCCCTAACACTCACCCTAACCCTAAACCTAATCCTAAACCTAACACTCACCCTGACCCTAACCCTTACCCTCACCCTAAACCTAAGCCTAACCCTAAGCCTAACCCTCATACTAACCCTAACCTTAAACCTAATCCCAAACCTAACCTTAATCCTAACCCTAACCCTAACCCTCAATAAAACCCTAACCTCACCCTCACCCTCAGCCTCACCTTTACCCTCACCCTAACCCTACACATACCCTCACACTCACCCTCACCATAACCCTAATCATAACCCTAACCCACACTCTAATACTAACCATCACCCTCACCCTCACCATGACCCTCAACCTCACCCTCACCCTCATCCAAACCTAAAACTCAGCCTAACCCTAAGCCTAACCCTAGCACTCACCTAAACCTTACCCTCACTGTCACCCTAAAGCTAACCCTCAACCCAAACCTAAACCTCACCCTAACCCTAACCCTAACCAAAGCCCTCACACTAAACCTACCCCTCAACCAAACATTCACCCTAACCCTAATCCTCACCCTAATCCTAACCTTAAGCCTAGACCTAAGCCTCACCCTACCCTCACACTAACTTTAAACCTAAAACTAACCATAGCCCTAACCCTAAATACCTAATTCTCACCCTCACACTCATCCTCACCGTGATGGTGATCCTCACCCTCACCCTCACCCTCAACCTCACCTTAACCCTAAGCATAACCCTAACCCTCACCCTAAACCTGACTCTGACCCTCACCCTCACCCTCATCCTAAGCATAACCCTAATCTTAAGCCTAATCCTAAACCTAACCTTCACCCTCAACCTCACCCTCAACCTAAACCTCACTCTAACCCTAACCCTAACCCTCACCCTAACGCTCACCCTCACCATCACTCTAACCCTCACATTAACCCTAACACTCACCCTAAGCCTAACCCTCACCCTCACCCTCAACCTAACCCTAAAACTAACCCTCACTTTAACCCTAACCCTAACCCTAACCCTACACCTCAACATATCCCTCACCCTCAACCTAATCCTAAAGATAACCCTAACCCTCACCCTAAGCCTAAACCTAACCCTCACCCTCACCCTCAACCCAACCCTAACCCTAACCCTAACTGTAACTCTCAATATAACCCTCAACCTCACCCTCACCCTAAACCTAACCGTAACCCTAACCCTCACCATAACCTTGTCCCTAACCCTAATGCTATCCTTAACACTCACCCTAACCCTAAATCTCACTCTAACTCTTACCCTCACCCTAACCCTAAGCCTAACCCTAAAACTAAACCTCACCCTAACACTCAACCTAACACTAAACCTAACACTAACCCTCTCCCTAACGCTCACCCTAACCCTCACCCTAACCCTAACACTCACTATCACACTAACCCTCACCCTAAACCTTTCCCTCACCCTAATCCTAACCCTAACCCAAAGCCTAACCCTCACACTAACCCTATCCCACATGCTAACCCTAACCCTAACCCTCAGCCAAACCCTCTTTCTAACCCTAAACCTCACCCTAACTCTAGGCCTCACCCACACCCTAAGCCTAAACTGAACCCTAACCCTCACCCTCACCCTCACCCTAACTCTAACGCTATCCCTAAACCTCACCCTAACCCTAAACCTCATCCTAACCCTTAATCTCACCATAACCCTATTCATAACCCTAACCCTAATCCTCACCGCAAACCTAATCCTCACCTCACGCTAACACTCACCGTCACCTTAACCTTCACCCTTAACCTAAAAGTCACCCACACCCTAAAACTAACCCTCACCCAAACCCTCACCCTCACCCTAAACTTACCCTAGCCCTCACCCTAACCCTTACCCTCACCGTCACTCTAACCCTCACATTAACCCTAATTCTCACCCTTACCCTTACCCTCACCCTAAACCTAACCCTAAAGCTATCCCTAACCTTCACCCTCACCCTAACACTCACTCTAACCCTTACCCACACCCTAACCCTAACCCTCAACCTAAACCTAAACCTCACCCTAACCCTAACCCTCACCCGAAACCTAAGCCTAACACTCACCCTCATACTAAACCTAACCCTCAACTTAACACTCACCCTAAACCTCACCCTAACTTTAATGCTAACCCTAACCCTCACACTCACCCTAAACCCTCACCCTAACCCTTACCCTCACCCTAACACTAACCCTCACCCTAACCCTCACACTAATCCTAACCCTCACCCTCACCCTAAACTTAACCATAACCCTAACCCTAACACTAACCCTAACCCTCAACATAACCTTCACCCTCACCGTCATCCTAACCCTAATTGTAAACCTAACCCTCCCCCTAACACTAACATAAACCCTAATGCTATCCCTGAACCTCACCCTCACCCTAACCCTCACTCTAACCCTTAACCTCACCCTAACCCGAAACCTAACCCTAACAATCACCCTAAACATCACCCTAACCCTAACCCTCACAGTCACCCTAACACTGACCCTAAAACTTTCCCTTCCCCTAATCCTAACCCTAACCCTAATCCTAACCCTTACTCTAACCCTAACACTCACCCTAACCCTAAACGTAACTCTCAGCAAAACCCTCTTCCTAACCCTAACCCTAACCCTCAACCTAACCTTAACCCTATCACTCACGCTAAAGCTAAGTCTAATGCTCACCCTCATAGTAACACTAACCCTCAACTTAAACCTCAACCTAATCTTAACGCTAACCCTAACCCTCACACTCACCCTAACTCTCATCCAAACACTTACACTCACCCTAACCCTAACCCTCACACTAAACCTAACCCTCACCCTAACACTATCCCTGACCCTAACACTCAACATAACCCTCACCCTCACCCTCACCCTAACCCTAACCGTAAACCTAACCCTCCCCCAACTCTAACCTAAATCCTAATGCTATCCCTAAACCTCACCCTCACCCTAACCCTCACTCTAACCCTTACCCTCACCCTAACTCTATCCCTCAAACTTAAACTAAACCTCATCCTAACCCTCACCCTCACCCTAAGCATAACCTGAATCCTAACCCTCACCCTAACTCTAACGCTATCCCTAAACCTCACGCTCACCCTAAAGCTATTCTCAACCCTTACACTCACCATAACCCTAACCCTAACCCTAACCCTAATCCTCACCGCAATCCTAACCCTCACACTCACACTAAACATCACCGTCACCTTAACCCTCACCCTAACTCTAACCATCACCCAAACCCTAAAACTCACCCTCACCCGAACCCTCACACTCACCCTAACCTTAGCCTAAACCTCATCCTAATCCTAACCTAACCCTAATTCTAACTCTAACCCTCACCCACATACCAACACTAACTCTCACTTTAACCCTCATCTTAACCATCACCCTAACCCTAACGCTAACCCTAACACTCACTCTCACCCTAAGCCTCACCCTAACCCTTATCCTCACACTAAACCTAACCCTAACACTAACCCGCACATTAACTCTAAACCTCACCCTAAAACTTACCCTAAACTTCACCTTCACCCTAACCCTCACCTACACCCTCACCCTCACCTTCAGCCTAACCCTAAACCTAACCCTAAACCTAACCCTAAACCTCACCCTCACCCTCACACTCTCCCTCAGCCTAACCCTAACGCTAACCCTAATCCTAACCCTAACCCTCACACTCACGCTCACCCTAACTCTAACCCTAACCCTAAAGCTGACTTTCACACTAACCCCAGCCCTATTCCTAACCCTCAACCTAAACCTAACCCTCACCCTAACAATAACCCTAACCCTCACCCTAAACATAACCGTAACCCTAATGCTATCCCTAACCCTCAAACTCAGTCTAACGCTTACCCTCAACCTAACCCAAACCTTAACCCTAAACCAAACACTAACACTAAACCTCACCCTAACCCTCACCCTAACCCTAAAAGTAAACCTAACACTCACCCTAACGCCCACCCTAACCCTCAACCTAACCCTAACCCTCACCCTCACCCTAACCCTCACCCTAAACCTAACCCTCACCCTAACCCTAACCCTAAACCTAACTCTAACCCTCACCCTAACCCTCACGCAAAATGTAACGCAGTCCCTAAACCTCACCCTCAACCTCAACCTCAACCTCATTCTATCCCATACCCTCACAGTAACCCTAACCCTAACCGTAACTCTAATCCTCACCACAACCCTAAACCTCACCCTCACCCTAACCCTCACCGTCACCTTAACCCTCACCCTAACAATAACCATCACCCACACCCTAAAACTCACCCTCACCTGAACCCTCATTGTCACCATAACCTTACCCAAAACCTCACCCTAAACCTAACCCTCACCCTAAACCTAACTCTAACCCACATCCTCATACTAACCCTAAAACTCACAGTAACTCTCACCCTAAACATTACCCTAAACCTAACGCTAACCCTAACCCTAATCCTCACCCTTACCCTCACCCTAACCCTCACACTAAACCTTACCCTCACCATAACCCTAAACCTAACCCCAACCCTCAGCCAAACCCTCTTCCTAACCCTAACCCAAACACACAAATAACCCGAAAAATAACCCTAAACCTAACCCTCAACCTAAACCAAACCCTCACCCTAAACCTCAGCCTAATCCTAACCCTAACCCTAATCTGAACCCTAACCCTCACCATCACGCTAACTCTAACTCTAACACCAACCCTGACACTCATCCTAACCCCAACCCTCACCCTAAACCTAAACCTCAAACTCACCCTAACCCTCACACTCACCTTAAACCTCACCCTTACTCTAACGGTAACCCTAACTCTCACCCTCACCCTAAACCTCACCCTAACCTTTACCCTCTCCATAACCCTAAACCTAACCCTAATCCTCACACTAAGCTTCACCCTAACACTCACCCTAAAAGTAACCCTAACTCTCACCTTCATCCTAAACCTCACCGTCACCCTAAACCTCAACCTAAACCTAACCCTCACCTACACCGTAACCTTCACCCTAAACCTCACCCTCACCCTCAACCTCACCCTCAACCTAAACATCACACTAACCCGAACCCTGATTCTAACCCTAAACCTAATCCTCACCCTAACCATAACCCTCACCTTAAAACTCACCCTCACCCTAATCCTCACCCTACCCCTAACACTAAACCTTTCCTAACTGAAACCCTCACGCTAACCCTCACGCTCACCCTAGCCATCACCCTAATCCTAGCCCTAACCCTAACCCTAACCCTCAACCTCAACCTAACCCTAACCCTAACCCTAACCGAAACCCTAAGGCTAACACTAGCACTCAACCTCACCCTAATCCTAACCCTAACCCTCACCCTCACACTCAACTTCAGCCTCAGCTGAAACCTATGCCTAAACCTAATCCAAACCCTAAACCTCACACTCACCCTCAACCTAACTCTGAACCTAAATATAACCAAAACCCTCACCCTAACCCTATCCCTAACCCTCACCCTAACCCTAACCCTAATCCTAATCCTAACCCTCATCTTCACCCTAACCCTTATCTTAACCTTACTCTAACCCTCACCCTAACCCTTACACTCCCCCAAACCCTAACCCTAACCCTCACACTAACCCTCATCCTAACCCTCACCCTAACCTTAACCCTCAACCTAACTTAACCCTAACCCTAATCCTCACACTAACCCTAACCCTCACCCTAAACCTAACCGTACATGTCACCCTAACCCTAAGTTTAACCTAAACCTAACCCTAACACTCATCCTGACCCTAACCCTAACCCTAAACCTCAACCTCACCCTAAACCTCACCGTCACTCTAACCCTCACTCTAACCCTAACCCTCACCCTAACCCTAACCCTAACCCTAACACTCAGGCTAACCCTAACCCTCACTCTCACCCTAACCCTCACTCTAACCCTAACCGTAACCGTAGCCCTCACACTAAACCTAACCCTCACCCTAACAATAACGCTAACCCTACCCCTCACCCTAACCCTTACCCTCACCGTCACTCTAACCCTCACCCTAACCATAAACCTCACCCTAACACTAACACTAACCCTCACCCTCACCCTCATCCTAACCCTAACCCTAAACCTAATCATCACCCTAACCCTAACCCTAACCCTAATGCTATCCTTAACCCTCACCGTCACCCTAAAACTCACTCTAACCCTTACCTTCACCCTAAGCCTAACCATGACCCAAAATCTAAACCTCAACCTAACCCTCACCTTAACTGTAACCTAACCCTAACCCTCACCCTAACGCCCACCTTAACCCTCACCCTAAACCTAAAGCTTTCGCTCACCCTAATCCTAACCCTAAGCCTAAGCCTAACCCTTACACTAACCCTAACCCTCACCCTAACCCTTAGCCTAACCAACAACTTAACCCTAACCCTAACCCTATACCTAATTCTCACCCTAACCCTAAACCTCACCCTCAACCTCAACCTCACTCTCAGCCTAACCCTAACCATAAACCTAATCGTAACCCTAACCCTCACACTCAACCTCACCCTAAGTCTAACCCTAACCCTAAGCCTGACCCTAACCCTAACCCCAACCCTATCTCTAACCATCAACCTAACACTAACCCTCACCCTATACCTTACCCTAACACTCAACCTAAACCTAATCCTAACCCTAATGCTATCCCTAACTCTCACTCTCACTCTAACCCTCACTCTAAATCTTACCCTCACCCTAATCCTTACCCGAACCCTAAACCTAAACCCAACCCTCAACAAAACGCTCACCTTATCCCTCACCTTAACCCTAATGCTAACCCTAACCCTCACTCTCACTCTAATCCTCAAACTAACCGTTATACTCACAGTAATCCTAACCCTAAACCTAACCCTCACATTAATGCTAAAACTCACCCTAACCCTAACTTTACCCCTCACCCTACACCTCCCTAACCCTAACCCTAACCTTCATGCTAACCCTAACCCTAACCCTGCCCTTCAGCCTAAACCTCACCCTCAACCTCAGTCTAACCCTAACCCTAACCCTAAACCTGACCCTCACCCTAACCCTAAACCTCATCCTAACCCACAGCCTCACCATCAGCCTAAACCGAACCCTAACCCTAATCCTAACCCTAACCCTCACACTCCCCCTAACCCTAACTGTAACCCTAACCCTAAAGCTGACTTTCATCCTAACACCAATCCTATCCCTAACCCTCAAACTAACCCTAACCCTCACCCTAACCCTAACCCTAAATCTCACCCTAACCCTAAACCTAACCCTAATGCTTAACCCTAACCCTCACCCTTACCCTAACCCTCACTCTAACCCTTACCCTCACCCCAACCCTCATCCTAACCCTAAGCCTAACACTAACACTAAACCTCACCCTAACCCTCAACCTAACCCTAAACCTAAAATTTACACTGTCCTTAAGGCCCACCCTAACCCTCAAACTAACCCTAACCCGTACCCTCTCCCTAACCCTCACCCTAAACCTTAACTTAACCCTAACCCTAACCCTAACCCTAACTCTAACCCTCTCCCTAAACCTAACCCTTACCTGAACCCTAACCCTCACCCTAACTCTCACCTTAACTCTAACGCTGATCCCTAAACCTCACCCTCACCCTAAACCTCATTTTATCCCTTAACCTCACCATAACCCTGACCCTAACACTAACGCCAATCCTACCGCAACCCTAACCCTCACCCTCACCTTCACTCTAACCCTCACCATCACCTTAACCCTTAACCTAACCCTAACCGTCACCCACAACCTAAAACTCACCCTCACCCGAACCCTCACCCTCACCATAATCTTACACTAAACCTCACCCTAAACCTAACCCTCACCCTAAACCTAACTCTAACACTCACCCTCATACTAACCCTAAACCTCAAATTAACCCTCAACCTAACGCTCACCCTAAAACTAACGCTAAAACTAACCCTCAATCTCACCCTAACCCTCACCCTAACTCTTATCCTCACACTAACCTTAACCCTAACCCTAACCCTCACATTAACCCTAACCCTCACCCGAAACCTAACCATAGCTCTCACCCTCACCCTAACCCTAACCCTCACCTTCACCCTAACCCTCACCGTCACCCTACCCTCAACCTAATCCTAACCCTCAACTATACCCTCACCTTCACCATCACCCTCACCCTCACCCTAAGCCTTTCCTAACAGAAACCCTCACCCTCACCCTAAACCTAACCATAAAACTCACCCTAACCCTAACCCTAATCCTAATGCTATCCCTAATCTTCACCCAAACCCTAACCATCCCCGTTAACTTTACCCTCACCCTCACCCTAACGCTACCCCAACCCATCAGCCTAATGCTCATCCTAACCCTAACCCTATCCATAAGCCTCACCCTACCCCTAACACTAATCCTAAACCTAACCTTCACCCTCACACTCACGATAAACCTAACACTCACCCATAACATAACCCTAACCCTAGCCCTCACCCTAACACTTACCCTCACCCTCACCCTCACCCTAACCCTCAACCTAAACCTAAACCTCACCCTAAGCCATACCCTCACCCTAACTCTAATTCTAACCCTTACTCTAACTCTCACCCTGACCCTAAACCTATCCCTAACCCTCATCCTAACCCTAAACCTCACACTAACCCTAACCCTAACTCTCACACTCACCCTCACCCTAACCCTAAACCTCACCCTAACCTTCACCCAAACCCTAACACTAACCCTAACCCTCACCCTCACCCTAAAGCTCACCCTAACCCTTACCCTCAACATATCCATAACCCTAACCCTACCCGTAATCCTCACACTAACCCTAACCCTCACCCTCACCCTAACGCTCACCCTAACCCTAATCCTCACCCTCACCGTAACCCTTACTGTCACGTGAACCCTCACCCTAACCCTAACCGTCACCCAGAACCTAACCCTCACCTACACCCGAACCCTCACCCGAACCCTCAAACTAAACCTAACCCTATCCCTCACCCTCAACCAACCCTAACCGTCACCGTAATACTAATTCTAACCCTCACCCCCACACTAACCCTAACTCTAACCCTAACCATCACCATAACCCTCACCCTAATCCTAACGCTAACCCAAACCCTCATTATCACCCTGACCCTCAACCTAACCCTTATCCACACACTATCCCTAACCCAAACGCTAAGCCTCACACTAACCCTAACCCTCACACTAAACCTAACCCTGCCCCTCAACCTAAACCTCACCCTAACCCTCACGTTAACCCTAACCCTAACCCTCACCCTCACCATAACCCTCACCCTAACCCTCACCCTCACCCTAACACTCACCCTAACCCTAACCCTCACACTAACCCTAACCCTAACCATCACCGAAAACTTCACCCTAATCCTCACCATAACCCTAACCGTAACCCTTTCTTAACCAAAACCCTCACCCTCACCCTAACCCTAACCCTACCCTTCACACTGACCCTCGCCCTCACGCTAAACCTATCCCTTACCCTAACCCTCATCCGCACCCTCACCCTCACTCTCTGCCTAACCCTAACCCTAACCCTAATTCTAAACCTAACTCTCACACTCACAGTCAACATAAGCCTAACCCTAAACTCACCCTAAACCTAACCCTATCCCTAATGCTAAACCTATACCTCACACTCACCCTAACCACAACCATAACGCTAACCCTCAACCTAACCCTAACCCTAACCCTAATGCTAACCCTAAACCTCACCCTCACACTAACCCTCACCCTAAAACTTAACCTCTACCTCACCCTCACCGTCATCCTAACCCTGTCCCAAACCATAACCCTCACCCTAACTCTCACACTAACCCTAACCCTAACCCTACCCCTTAGCATAACACTCACCCTAAACGTAACCATAACCCTAATCCTCACCCTATCCCTAACCCCAACCCTAAACCTCACCTTAACCTTCACCCTCACCTTAATAAAACTGCTAACCTAACCCTCAACCTTACCCTAACCCTCGCCCTAACCCTTACCCTGACCGTAACCCTATACCTCACCTTCACCCTAACCCTCATGCTAAACCTTATGCTCACCCTAATCCTCACCCTATCCTCAACTCTAACCCTAACCATAACCCTCACCCTAACCCCCACTCTAACCTTCACCCTAACCCTCACGCTAACCCTAACCCTCACTCTCAAACTAACCCTCAACCTAACCCTTATTCTCACCCTAACCCTAATCCTAACCCTAACCCTCACACTAAGCCTAACCCTCACCCTAACCCTAACCCTACCTATCACCCTAATCCTCAACTTAACCCTAACTTTAAACCTCTCCCTAACCCTAACCCTAACCCTAATCATCACACTAACCATAACCCTAACCCTATCCCCATCCTTCTCCCTAAACCTCACCTTAATTCGAACCCTATCCCTAACCCTCATGCTAATGCTACCCTTAACTCGAACCCTCACCCTTACCCTAACCCTCACAGACACCCTAACTCTCACCCTTACCATCATCCTCACCCGAACCCTCATCCTCACCCTCACCCTAACTCTAAAAATAAGCCAAACCCTCACACTAACCCTAACCCTCCCCTTCACCCTCACCCTCACACTCACACTCAACCTAACCCTAACCCTAACACTAACAATAACCCTCACCATAACCATAACCATAACTCTAACCTAAACCTCACACTAACCCTCACACTTACACTCACGATAATCCTAACCCTCACTCTCACCCTAACCCTCACCCTAATACTTACCTTCACCCTAACCCTAAACCTAACCCTCACACTAAACCTAACCCTCAACTCAAATCTAACCCTAAATCTAACCCTAATCCTAAACCTAATGATTACACTTACCCTCGCCCTAAACCTAACCCAAAACCTCACCTTGACCCTAACCCTCACCCTCAAACTAAACATCACACTAACCCTAACCCTCACCCTAACCCTCACCTAAACCTAACCCTCATCCTAACCCTAACCCTAACCCTAAACCTCAACTTCACCCTAGCTCTCATCCTAACTGTAATCCTAACAATAAACCTAAACCTAAACCTAAAGCTCACCCTAACCCTAACGCTAACACTCACCCTCACCCTAACCTTAACCTTAACCCTAACCCTCACCCTCACCCTAAGCCTTACCCTAAGCCTCACCCTCACCCTAACCCTGACCCTAACCCTTAACCTCATCCTAACGGTGACGCTAACCTTCACCCTCACCCTAACCCTAACCGTAATAATAACCCTAACCCTCACAGTAAACCTAATCCTCATCCTAACCTTAACCCTCACCCTCACCCTAACCCTGACCCTAACTGTAACCCTCACCCTCACCCTCACCCTCACCCTCACCCTCAAATTAACCCTCACCCTCATCCTCACCCTAACCCTCACCCTCACCCTAAACATCACCCTAGCTCTAACCCTCACCCTCACCCTCACCCTAACCCTAACCCTCACCCTATACTTACCCTAACCCCAACGATAATCCTAACTCTCACCCTCAAACTAAACCTCACCCTAACACTCAACCTATCCCTAACCCTCACCCACACCATAACCCTCACTCAAATCCTAACCCCAACCCTCACCCTAACCCTAACACTCACACTAACCCTCAACCTCAACCTAATCCTCACCCTAAAAATAACGCTAACCCTTACATAACAGAAACCCTCACCCTCACCTTCACCCTAACCCTCACACTCACCCTAAACCTAAACCTCAACCTAACCCTCTCCCTATCCCTAACGCTAATGCTCACCCTCACCCTCACCCTAATCCTTAAACTAACCCTATCCCTACACCTCACAATAACTCTCACCCTAACCCTAACCATAACCCTAACCCTCACCCTAACCCTAAACCTAAAACTAACCCTCAAGCACACCCTAACCCTCAACTCACCCGAACCCTCACTCTCACCCTAACACTCATCCTCACCCTAACCCTCACTCTCACAATAAATATCACCCTAGCCCTAAACCTCAGCCTAACCCTAACCCTCAACATAACCGTAACCCTCACCCTGACCCTCACCTTAAACCTAACACTAAACTTAATCCTAAACCTAACCCTTACCCTAAAGCTAACCCTCACCCAAAACCTAACACTCACCCTAACCCTAACCTAAATCTTAACACTAACCCTCACCCTCACCCTAACCCTAACCCTAACCCTAACACTCACCGTAACCGTAACGCTAACCCTAAACCTCATCTTCACTTTAAACCTCACCCTAAACCTTACCCTCACCATAACCCTAACCTTAACCCTTATCCTAATCCTCACCCTAATCCTAACCCTCGCCTACACCCTAACCCTCACCATCACCCGAACCCTGATCCTCACCCTAACACTCACACTATACATAACAATAAAGCTAATCCTAAACCTAACCCTCAACCTCACCCTCACACTAACCCTAACCCTAAACCAAACCCTCACAATCAACCTCACCCTAACCCTCACCCTAAACCTAAGCCTAACCCTCACCCTACACCTTATCCTCACCCTAACCCCCACCCTCACCCTTATCCTCACACTAACCCTAATGCTCACCCTATCCCAAACCCTAACCCTATCGCTCACCTTAACCCTAACCCTCACCCTAACTCTAATTCTAATCCTATCTCTCACCCTCACCCTAACCCTCACCCTATCCCTTACACTCACCCTAACCCTCACCCTCACCCTAACCCTCACCCTTACCCTTACCCTCACACTAACCCTAACCATAAACCTAACCATAACCCTAACATGCAAACTAAACCTAACCCTAACCCTAAAGCTCACCCTAAACCTCACCCTCACGCTCAGCCTAATCCTAAACCTAACCCTAATCTTAACACTAACCCTTAACCTCACCCTAACCCTATCACTAACCGTAACCCTAACAATCACCCTAAACCTCATCCTACCCCTAACGCTAACCCTAACCCTCACCTTTACCCTAAAATTCACCCTAACCCTTACCCTCACCATAACCCTAACCCTAAATCTTACCCTAATCCTCACCCTAACCCCAACCCTCGCCTACACCCAACCCTCACCATGACCCGAAACCTCATCCTCACCCTAACACTCACACTAACCATAACCATAAGGCTAATCCTAAACCTAAGACTCATCCTCACCCTCACACTAACCCTAACCCTAAACCTAACCCTCACCCTCACCCTCACAATAAAACTCATCCTTACCATAAACATCACCGAAACCCTAACCCTCATCCTAAACCTAACCGTAACCCTAACCCTAAACGTAACCCTCACCCTAACACTCACCCTATCCCTAACGCTAACCCTACACCTCACCCTCACCCTAACCCTCACCCTAACCCTTATCCTCACACTAACCCTAAAGCTCACCATATCCCTAAACTTCACCCTCAACCTAAACCACACCCTAACCCTTACCCTCAACCTAACCCCCAAACTAAAGCTAATCCTAAGCCTAACATTCACCCTAACCCTCACCTTCACCCTCACCCTCACCCTACCTCTAACGCTCACCTTAAACCTAACCCTCACCCTCAACCTAACCCTCAACCTTACCCTTACCCTCACACTAACCATATCCCTAACACTAACCCTATCTCCCACCAGAACACTTACCCTTACCCTAACCCTCACACTCACACTAAACATCACCCTAACCCTAACACTCACCCTAACCCTAACCATAACCTTCACCTTAACCCTAACCCTAAACCTCAAACTAATCCTAACCCTAACCCTCACCCTCACACTCACCCTAACCCTTACCCTCACGCTCTCCCTAATCCTAACCCTAACCCTAACCTTTACCCACACCCTCACCCTAATCATCACCCTAACCCTAACCCTAACCCTTACTTAACTGAAAAACTCACCCTCAACCTCACCCTCACCCTAACCCTCACCGTCAACCTAGCCCTCACCTTAACACTTACCCTCACCCTCACACTAACCCTAACCCTAAACCTAACCCTAACACTCATCCTAACCCCAACCCTCAGCATAATGCTAACCCTAAACCTGAAACCCTAACCCTCACCATAACCGTTACCATCACCCTAACCCTAACCCTAACCCTAACACTAAACCTAACCCTCAAACTAACCCTATCGCTACCCCTCAGCCTAACCCTCAGCGTAAACCTAACCCTAACCCTAACCCTAATCCTCACCCTATCCTTAACCTTAACCCAAACACTCACCCTAACCCTCACCCTAACCTTCAACCTAACCCTTACCCTAACCCTAACCCTAACAATCACCCTCACCCTAACCCTCACCCTCACCCTAACCCTCACCCTAACACTTACCCACATCCTAAACCTCACTCTACCCCTACCCCTACCCCTCTCCCTAACCCTCACCCTCACCCTAACCCTAACCCTAATCCTAACCCACCCCTAAACTTCACCCAAACCCGAACCCTCAACTCACCCGAACCCTCATCCTAACCCTAACCCTTACCCTCACCCTAAACCTCACCCAAACCCTAACACACACCCTAACCCTAACACTAAACCCTAAACATCATCCACACCCTAACCCTCACCATAACCCCTATCCTCACCCTAACCCTAACCATAACCTTCACACTAACCGTAACCCTCACCCTCACCCTAACCCTAACCCTAACCCTAAGCTTCACCCTCACACTGATCTTCAACCTCAGCCAAACCTAACCCCTAACCCTATTCCTAATACTAAACCTCACCTTCAACCTCACCCTAAATCTAACCCTAATCTTAACCCTCACCCTCACACTCACTCTAACCCTAAACCTCATCCTCACCCTAAACATCACCCAAACCCTAACCCTCACCCTAAAGCTAACCTCAGCTTTACCCTCACCCTCACATTAATCCTCACCCAAAACCTAATCCTTACCTAACTGAAACCCTCACCCTCACCCTAACCTTCACATTCAACCTAGTCCTCACCCTAACCTTAACCCTAACCCTCAGCCTCAACCTCCACCTCTCCCTCAGCATTACCCCAACCCTAATTCTAATCTGAAACCTAAACCTAAACCCCACCCTCACCCTAACCCTAAACCTAAACCTAAGGCTAACCCTCACCCTCACCCTCACCCTGACCCTAATCCTAACAATAAACCTACCCTAACCCTAACCCTAAAATTCACCCTAACCCTAATCTTCACCCTAAAACTCAACCTAACCCTTAAAATCACACTAACCCTCACACTAACCCTAACCCTCCCCCTAACCCTAACCCTCACACTTACTTTCAACCTCACACTCAGCCTAACACTAACCCTAACATTAATCTTAACGCTAACCCTCACACTCACCCTAACCCTAACCCTAACCCTCACCCTCAACCTCACCCTCACCCGCACCCTCAACCTAACCCTCACCCTCACACTCACCCTCACACTAACTCTCAAACTCACACTAAAATTCAACCTACCCCTAACCCTCACCCTAAACCTTAACCACACACTAAACACAAGCCTCACCCTAAACCTCACCCTAACCCTATCCCTAACCCTAACCCTAACCCTAAACTTAAAGCTGATTTTCACACCAACCCCAAATCTAACCCTAACCCTAAACCTAACCCTAACCCTAACCATAACCATAACCCTAATCCTAACCCTCACCCTAACCCTCACCCTAACACTAAACCTAACCCTCACACTTACCCTCATATTAACCCTAACTCTAACCCTCACCCTCACCCTCACCCTAAACCTAACCCTCACCATAACCCTAAACTTAACCCTAACACTCACCATAACCCTAAACCTAACGCTGACCCTAACCCGCACACTAACCCTAACCCTAACCCTCAGCCTAACTCTCATCCTAACCCTAACCCTAACCTTAATCCTCACCCTCACCCTAACACTAACCCTTAACCTAACCCTCACCATACCCCTACCCCTAATGCTAACCCTAACCCTCACACTAACCGTAATCCTAACCCTCAGCCTAAACCTCATCCTAAACCTAACCCTCACCCTAAACCTTACCCTCAACCTATCCCTATCCCTAAACCTAAACCTAACCCTAACTCTTACCCGAACACTCACCCTCACCCTTAACATCACCCTCACCCTAAAAATTGCCTTAAACCTAACCCTCACTGTAACCCTAACCCTCCACGTAATCCTAACCCTAACACTAACCCTCACCCTCACCCTCACCCTAACCCTATCCCTAACCCTCATCCTAACACTAACCCTCACCTAACCCTAACCCTAAAATTCACCCTCAGCCTCACCCTAAACCTAAACCTAAACCTAACCCTCATCCTAACACTAACCTTAAACCTAATGCTGAGCCTAAAACTCACACTCACCCTAAACCTCACCCTAACCCTTACTGTCACCCTAACCCTAACCCTAGCCCTCACACTAAACCTAACCCTCAAATTAACTGTAACCCTAACCCTCAGCCTAACCCTCACCCTAAACCTAACCCAACCCTAATCCACACCCTATCCTTAAACTTAACCCAAACCCTCATCCTAACCCTCACCCTCACCCTAAACCTAATGCTAATCCTAACCCTCACACTCACCCTAACCCTCACCCTAACCCTTACCCTAATCCTAAACCTAACCCTCACCCTCAACCTAACACTTACCGACACCCTAACCCTAACCCTACCCCTCTCCATAACCCTCACCCTAACCCTAACCCTCAACATAACCCTAACTCTACCGCTAAGCCACACCCTCACACTAACCCTAAACCTAACGCTAACCCCCACCCTCACCCTCATCCTAACCCTCACCCACACCCTCACCCTCAACATTACACTAACCAACACACTAACCCTAACCCTCACCAGAACACTCATCCCCATCCAAACCCGAAACTTCACCCAAAACATCACCCAAACCCTAACCCAAACAATAATCCTAACCCTATCCCTAACCCTCAACCTCAGCCTCACTCACACCTTAAACATTACTCTCAATTTAACCCTAAACATTAACCTAACGATAAACCTCACACTAACCGTAACCCGCACCCTCACCCTAACACTAACCCGAACCTTCACCCTCACCCTGACCGTCACCCTCAGCCTAACCTATCCCTAACACTATTCCTAATCCTAACCCTCACCCTCACCCTCACCCTCAACCTAAACCTAACGATAAACCTAACCCTCACCAACACTCTCACCCTCACCCTAACACTCACCCTAACTCCAACCCTCACCCTCACCCTCAACCTAAACCTAAACCTAACCCAAAACCTCACTCCCACCCTCACCCTCACCCTCACCCTAAACCTAACACTAACCTTAACCCTAATCCTCACCCTAAACATCACCCTAAAACTAACCCTCAACCTAACCCTAACCCTATCCCTCACCCTAAACCCAACCTCAGCTTAACCCTCACCCACACCCTAATCCTATCCCTATCCCTAACCCTTACCTAATGAAAACCATCACCCTCACCATAACCATCACCCTCAACCTAGCCCTCACTCTAAACCTAAACCTAATCCTAACCCTCAAGCTCAACGTAAGCCTAACCCTCACCCAAACTTTTAGGCTCACACTCAGCCAAACCATAACCCTAACCCTAACACTAAACACCACACTCACCCTAACCCTAACACTTACCCTCACCCTCACCCTCACCCTACCACTATCCCTAACCCTAACAATAACCCTAACTCTAGCCCTAACCCTAACCTTAACCCTAAACCTCACCCTAACCCTAATCCTAACCCTAACCCTCACCCTCACCCTCATCCTAACCCACACCCTCACCCTGACCCTCAACATCACACTAAACATCACACTAACCCTAACCCTCACCCTAAACCTAAACCTAATCCTCACCCAAACATTCAGACTCATACGCAGCCAAACCATAACCCTAACCCTAATCCTAACCCTAACTCTCACCCTCACTCTAACACTAACACTCACCCTCAACCTCAACCTCACCCTCACCCTCAACCAAACCCTCACCCTCACCCGAACCCTCACACTAACCCTTAAACTCACCCTAAACATCACACTAATCCTAACACTCACTCTAAACCTGATCCTAACCCTCACCCTAATCCTAACCCTCACCCTAACACTAATGTTAAACCTAACCCTCACTCTCACCCTAACCCTCTCCCCAAACTTTATCCTCACACTAAACCTAACCCTAACCCTGACCCTCACACACACCCTAACCCACAACCTAACCCTATCCCGACACCTCACCCTAACTCTCACCCTAACCATAACCCTAAACCTATCCCTAACACTCACCCTAACCCTAACCATAATGTTAACCCTCACCCTCACGCTAATCCTCACCGTCATTCTAACACTCACCCTAACCCTAACTCTCAACCACACCCTAACCCTAGCCCTCACCCGAACACTCACCCTCACTATAATACTCAACCTCACAATAAACATCACCCTAACCCTAATTCTCACGCTAACACTAACACTAACCCTCAACCTAACCCTAACCCTCAACCGAACCCTAATCCTCACCCTGACCCTCACCCTAACCCTAACCCTAACCCTCACCGTAACCCTTACCCTAACCCTAAACCTCACCCTAAACTTAACCCTCACCCTAACACTAACCCTCACACTAAACCTAACTCTAACACTCACCCTCACCCTCAACCTCACCCTCGCCCTCACCCTAACCCTCATCCTAACCCTATCCGTATACCTAATGCTAAACCTAAAACTCACCCTCACCCTAACCCCAAACCTAACCCTCACATTAAACCTAACCCTCACATTACCGCCAACCCTAAACCTCACACTAAACCTAACCCTCAACCTACCCTCAGCCTAACCCTCACCCTAACACTTACACACACCCTAACCCTCACCCTAAGCCTAAACCTAACCCTCACCCTAAACCTCACCCTAACCCTAACCATAACCCTAAGCCTAACCCTCACCGTAACCCTCAACCTAACCCTAAACCTCACCCTCACCCTAACCCTCACCCTAAACTTTACCCTCAATCTAACCCAAACCATAACCCTAAACCTAACACTCACACTAACCATAAATCTAAACCTCAGCCTAAGCCTTATCCTAAGCCTAAACCTAACCCTAACCCTAAACCACACCATAAACCTAACCCTAACCCTAACCCTCACACTAACCCTAACCCTAAAACTCAGCCTAACCATCATTCTAACCCTAATCCTAACCCTAACCATCACCCTCATCCTAACCCTAACACTAACCCTAACTCTCACCCTAACCCTAACCCTCACCCTCACGCTAACCCTCACCCTAACCCTTACCCTCAACCTAACCCTATCGCTAACCCTAAACCTAACCCTAATTCTCACCCGAACACTCACCCTCAACCTAACCCACAGGCTAACACCAAAAATCACCCTAACACTAACACTCACCCTAACACTAACCTTAAGCCTCACCCTAACCCTACCCTCACCATAAACCTAACCCATACACTAAACCTAACTCTAACCCTCACCCTCACACTAACCCTCACCCTAACCCTAACCCTAACCCTCATCCTAACACTAACCCTCTCCCTCACCCTCACTCTCACCCTGATCCTAAGGCTAACCCTAACCCAGACCCTCACCTTAATCTTCACCCTAAACCTAACCCTAACCCTTACCTAGCCGAAAACCTCACCCTCACCCTCACCCTCACCCTAACCCTCAGACTAGCCTTCACCCTAAATCTAACCCTCACCCTAACCCTAAACCTAACCCTCACCCTCACCCTGAACCCAACCCTAATCCAAACCCTAACCCTCATTCTAACACTAACCTTAAACCTAATGCTAACCCTAAAACTCAACTCACCCTAACCCTCACCCTAACCCTTACCGACACCCTAACCCTAACCCTAACCCTCACAATAAAGCTAACCACAAACTAACTCTAACCCTACCCCTCAGCCTAACCCTCAGCCTAAACCTAAGCCTAACCTTCATCCTAACCCTAAACCTCACCCTCACCCTGACCTTTCCCCTCAATCTAAACCTAACCCTAAACCTTACCCTAACACTCACACTAAACCTTACCCTAATCCTCAACCTAAACCTCATCCTAAACCTAATATTAACCCTAACCCTCACCCTCAACCTGCCCTAACCTAACCCTCACCCTAACCATAACCCACAACCTCACCCTCCCCCTCACCCTCACCCTAATCCTAATCCTAACCCTAATCCTAAACCTAACCCTCACCCTCAAACTCACCCTAACCCTAACCCTAACCCTCACCCTCACCCTCACCTTAACTCTCACAATCACCCTAAAACTCCCCCTAACCCTAACCCTACCCCTCTCCCTAACCCTAACCCTAACCCTCAACCTAACACTAACCCTACCCCTAACACTTATCCTCACATTAAACCTAAACCTAACGCTAACTCTCACCCTAACCCTAATCCTCACCCCCACGGATCCCTCACCCTCACCCTCAGCCGAACCCCTACCCGAACTCTCATCCTCTCCCTAACCCTCAACCTCACCCTAAACAACACCCAAACTCTAACACTCACCCTAATCCTATCCCTAACCCTAACCCTCATACTAAACCTCACCCTAATCCTTACACTCACCCTATTCCTAATCATAACCCTAACCATAACCCTCACACTAACCATAACCCTCACTCTAACACTAATGCTAGCCCTAACCCTAAACTTCACCCTCGCTCTGAACCTCACCCTCAGCCTAACGCTAACCCTAACACTATTTCTAATTCTAACTCTCACCCTCAACCTAAACCTAACCCTAACCCTCACCCTCACCATGACCCTCATCCTAACCCTCACCCTCACCCTCACACTTACCATCAACATCACCCTAAACATCAACCTAACCCTGACCCTTACCCTAAACCTCACCCTAACCCTCACCGTAATACTAACCCTCACCCTAAGCCTCACCCTAACCCTATTATGGCACCTCAACCTAACTCTCCCCCTAACCCTAACCCTAACCCTAACCCTAAACCTCACCCTAATCCTTACCCTAACCCTAAACCTCACCCTAAACGTAACCCTCACCCTATCAATATCCATCACACTAAACTTAACCCTAACACTCTCCCTCACCCTCAACCTCACCCTTGGCCTAACCCTAATCCTTACCCTAATCCTAATCCTTACCCTCACCCTCACCCTAAACCTAACACTAACCCTAACCCTCACTCTAACCCTAACACTCACCTTCAACCTAACACTCACCCTAATCCTTACACTCAATCTAACCCTATCTTTGACTCTAAACCTAACCCTAACTCTCACTCGAACACTCAACCTCACCCTAACCCTCAACCTCAAACAAAAAATCACCCTAACACAAACTCTCACCCTAATCCTAACCCTAACCTTCACCCTAACCCTAACCCTCACAGTAACCCTAACCCTCACAGTAACCCTATCCCTAACCCGCACCTCACCCTCACCCTCACCCTAACCCTAACCCTCAAAAACATCCTAACCCAAACCTCACCCTCACCCTCACCCTAAACCTAACCCTAACCCACACCCTCTCCCTAATCCTCACTCTAAACCTAATTCTAACCCTAACCTAACCGAAAAACTCACCCTCACCCTCAACCTCACCCTAACCTTCAACCTCACACTAGCCCTCACACTAACTCTAACCCTCACTCCAGCAATAACCCAAACCCACACCCTCACCCTCAAACTAACACTAATACTTACCCTAACCCTCATCCTAACACTAACCCTAACCTAATGCTAACCCTAACCCTCACCCTCACCCTAAACCTCAACCTAAGCCTTACCCTCACCTTAACCCTAACACTCACCCACAACCTAACCGTCACACTAACCCTAATGCTAACACTCACCCTAACTTAACCCCTAATCCTAAACCAAACCCTCACCCTATCACTCTGACTTTTACCCTCACCCTAACCCGTATCCTAACCCTAAAACTAACCCTCACACTAAATCTAACCTTAACACTAACCCTCAACCTAACCCTCATCATAACTCTAATCCTAACCTTAAACATAACCCTCACCATGCCCTAACCCTAACCCTCACAATAACCTTAAACCACACCCTTACCCTCCCCAGCAGCCTCAGCCTTACCCTAATCCTAACCCTAACCCTAACCCTAACCCTAATACTAACACTCACCCTCACCCTTACCCTCACCCTAATCCTCACACTCACCCAAACCTCACCCTAACCCTACCACTACCCCTCTCCATAAACCTCACCCTAAACCTAACCCTCAACCTAACCCTATCTCTACCCCTAACCCTCATTCTCACACTAACCCTAAACCTAACGCTAACCCTCATGCTAAGCCTAATCCTCAACCACACCCTCAACCTCACCAGAACCCACCCCTGAACCCTCATCCTCACCCTAACCCTCACCCTCACCCTAAACATCACCCAAACCCTAACCCAAACACTAACCCTAATCCTATCCCTAACTCTCACCCTCACCCTCACCCTAACTCACAACCTAACCCTTACCCTCAACTTAACCCTAACCATTAACGTAACCATAACCCTCACACTAACCGTAACCCTCACCCTCACCTAACACTAACACTAACCTTCACCCTCACCCTGACCGTCACCCTCAGCCTAAACCTAATCCTAACCCTATTCCTAATCCTAAATCTCACCCTCACCCTCACACTCACCCTAAACCTAAACCTAATCCTAAGACTCACCCACACCCTCACCCTAAACGTCACCCTAACCCTGACACTCACGCTAACCCTCATCCTGAGCCTAAACACCCTAAACCTAACCCTCACCCTAACCCTAACCCTATCCCTCACCCTAAACCTAACCTCAGATTAACCCTCACCCTCACCTTAATCCTATCCCTAACCCTAACCCTTACCTAACCATAACCCTCCCCCTCACCTTTACCATCAACTTCACCCTAGCCCTCACCCTAAACCTAACCCTAATGCTAACAATCACCCTCAACCACACCTTCCACCTCAGGCTTACCCTAAACCTAGCCTTAATCCTAACCCTAACACTCAACACCACCCTCACCCTAACCCTAACCCTAACCCTAACACTAACCCTCACCCTCACCCTCACCCTAACCCTAACCCTAACCCTAACCCTCACCCTCCTCCTAACCCTTATCCTAACACTAAGCCTAATGCTCACCCTATCCCTAAATCTTATCCTCACCCTCACCCTGACCCTCACCATCACACTAAACATCACACTAACCCTAACCCTCACCCTAAACCTAACCCTAACCCTCACCCAAATTTTCATGCTCACCCTCAGCCTAACCCTAACCCTAACCCTAATCCTAACCCTAAACCTCACCCTCACCCTAACCCTAACCCTAAAACTCACCCTTAACCTCAACCTCACCCGGACCCTCAACCAAACCGTCACCTTCACACTCACCCTCACACTAACCCTCAACCTCACCCTAAACATCACCCTTACACTAACACTCACCCTAAACCTAATCCTAACCTTCACCCTAACCCTAACGTGAAACCTAACCCTCACTTTCACCCTAACCCTCACCCTAAACTTTATCCTCACACTAAATCTAACCCTAACCCTAACCCTCACATTAACGCTAACCCACCCCCTAACCCTATCCGACACCTCACCCTAACTCTCACCCTAACCCTAACCCTAACACTAACACTCACCCTAACATTCACCCTAACCCTAACCATAAAGCTAACCCTCACCCTCACACTATTCCTCACCATCACTCTAACATTCACCCTAAACCTAACGCTCAACCACACCCTAACCCTCACCCTCAAACTCACCGTCACCCTCACCCTAACCCTCACCCTCACCCTAACCATCACCCTCAACTTTACCCTCAACCTAACCCAAACCCTAACCCTAAACTTAACACTCACAATAAACCTAACCATTACCCTCAGCCTATTACTTATCCTAAACCTAAACCTAACCCTAACTCTGACCCACACCATAACCCTAAACTTAACCCTAACCCTAACCCTAACCCTCACACTAACCCTAACCCTAACCTCGGCCTAACCCTCATCCTAACCCTAAACCTAACCCTAGCCCTCACCCTCACCCTAACCCTAACACTAACCCTAAACCTCACCCTAACCCTAACCCTCACCCTCAACTTAACCCTCACCCTAATTCTTACCCTCAACCTAACCCTATCGCTAACCCTAAACCTAGCCCTAACTCTCACCTAAACACTCACCCTCACCCTAACCCACACCCTAACACCAAAAATCACCCTAACACTAACCCTCACAAAAACCCTAACCTCAACCGTCACCCTAACCCTACCCTCACCGTAACCCTAACCCTCAAAATAAACCTAACCCTAACCCTCACCCTCACACTCACCCTTACCCTAACCCTAAAACTAACCATCATCCTAACACTAACCGTCACCCTAATCCTCACCCTAAACCTAACCCTAACCCTTACCTAACCGAAAACCTCCCCCTCACCTTCAACCTCACACTAACCCTCACATTAGCCCTCACCCTAAACCTCACCATAACCCTAACCCTAAATCTAACCCTCAACCTAACCCTCCCCTCACAATATACTTCACCCTAAAACTAAACCTCAGCCTAATCCTAACCCGAACACTCACCCTTACCCTCACTGTCACCCTCACCCTAAGCCTAAACCTAACCCTAACTCTCACCCTCACCCTCACCCTCAGCCTAACACTCACCTTCATCCTCACACTAACACTAACCCTAACCCTAACCCTCACCCTCACCCTCACACTAACCCTAACCCTAACCCTAAACCTCACTATAACCCTAATGCTACATCTAAACCTCACCCTCACCCTAACACTCACCATCACCCTAACCCTCACCCTAACCCTAACCCTCAACCACACCCTAACCCTCATACTCACCCGAAACCTTACCCTCACCCTAACACTGACCCTCACAATATACATCACTCTAACACTAACCCTCACCCTAACCCTAACCCTAAACCTAATCCTAACACTAACCCTCACCTTCACCTTCACCATAAACATAACCCTATCCCTAACCCTCAACATAACCCTCATCCTAACCCTCAGCCTCACCCTAACTCTAATGCTAACCCTACCTCTCACCCTCACCCTAACCCTCACCCTAAACCTCACCCTAACCCTTACCCTCACCATAACACTAACCCTAACTCTAACCCTAATCCTCACACTAACCCTAACCCTCACTCACACCCTAACACTCAGCATCACCCGAACCCTCATCCTCACCCTAACACTCACACAAACCCGAACCCTAACAATAATCCTAAACCTAACCCGCACCCTTACCCTCATGCTCAACCTAAACCTATCCCTAACCCTAACCCTAAACTTAATCCTCACCCTCACCCTCACTCTCACCCTAACACTCACTTTCACCATAAACATCACCCTAACCCTTACCCTCACTCTAAACCTAACCCTAAACCTAACCCTAAACCTAAATCTCACCCTAACGGTCACCCTATCCCTAACTCTAACCTTACACCTCACGTTGATACTAACCCTCACCCTAACACTTATCCTCACACTAACCCTAATCCTCACCCTATCCCTAACCCTCACCCTAACCCACACCCTCACACTAAATCTCACCCTAATGCTTACCCTCACCCTAACCCGCAAACTAACACTAACCCTAACCCTAATGCTCACCCTAAACATCACCCTAAACCTAACACTAACCCTAACCCTCACCCTCACCCTAACCCTCAACCTAACCCTATCCCTAAACCTAACCCTAACCCTAACTCTGACCTGAAAACTCACGCTCACCCTAACCCTCACACTAAATATCACCCTACCCCTAACTTTCACCCTAATACTTAACCTAATTCTAAACCTCCCCCTAACCATAACCGTCACCGTAATCCTAACCCGCACATTAACCCTAACCCTAACCCTCTCCCTCACCCTCACCCTCACCATCACCCTAACCCTCATCCTAACACTAACCCTCACCCTCATCCTCACCCTCAACATAACCCTAACCCAAACCCTAACCCTAATAGTCACCCTAAACCTAGCTCTAACCCTTACCTAACCCACAACTTCACCCTCACCATTACCCTCCCCCTAAAAATCACCCTCACCCTAGCACTCACGCTTACACTAACCCTCACCCTAACCCTAACCCTAACCCTCGCCCTCACACAAACCCTAACAATAAACCTAACCCTAACACTCATCCTAACCCTAACCCTAAACCTAATTCTAACCCTAAACCTCACACTCACCATAACCCTCACCCTAACACTTACCGTCACCCTAACCCTAATCCAAACCCTCACACTAAACCTAAGCCTCACCGTTAACCTAACCCTACCCCTCAGCTTAATTCTAATCCTAAACCTAAACCTAACCCAAATCCTCACCCTATCCTTAAACTTAAACCAAACCCTTAACCTATCCCTCACTCTCAACCTAACCCTCACAGTTAACCTTACCCTGACCCGAACCTTAACACTCACACTCACCTTAACCCTCACCCTAAAACTTACCCACACACTAACACTCACCCTAAATCTAACCATAAACCTAATCTTCACCCTAACCCTCAATCTAACCCTTAGCCTCACCCTCACCCTAACACTCACCCTAAACTTTACCCGCACACTAACATTTACTCTAACCCTAAACCTAACCCTCACACTTACCCTAAATCTAACGCTCTGCCTAACCCTTATCATAACCCTAAACCTAACTCTAAACCTCACCCTAAACCTAATCCTAACCCTAACCCTAAACGTCACACTAAACCTAACCATAACCATTAGTCTAAACCTCACCCTAACCCTAACCATAACATTCACCCTAACCATAACCATAACCATAACCATAACCCTTAGCCCTCACCCTCAGCCTAACATGAACCCTAATCCTAACCATAACACTCACCCTCACCCTCACTCTCAACCTCACCATAAGTCTAAACCTATACCTAACTCTCACCCTCACCCGCACCCTCAGCCTAACTCTCAACTTCTTCCTCACCCTAACACTAACCCTAACCCTAACCCTCCCCCTCACGCTCACACTAACCCTAACCTTAACCCTAAACCTCACCTTAAACCTAAAGCTAACTCTAAACCTCACCCTCACCCTAACACTCACCATCACCCTAACCCTCATCCTAACCCTAACCATGAACCACACCTTAACCATCACACTCACCCGAACCCTAACACTCACCCTCACCCTAACCCTCAACCTCAAAATATACATCACCCTAAACCTAACCCTCAGCCTAACCCTAACCCTCACCCTAACCCTAAAACTAATCCTAACACTAACCCTCACCCTCACCCTAACCCCATCCCTAACCCTCAACCTAACCCTCATCCTAACCCTAACCCTCACCCTAACTCTAATGCTAACCCTACCTCTCACCCTCAAACTAACCCTCACACTGAACCTCACCCTACCCCTTACTCTCACCATAACCCTAACCCTATCTCTAACCCTAAGCCTCACCCTCACCCTCACCCTCTCCTTAACCCTCATCCTAACCCTAACCCTCACCCTAACTCGAATGCTAACGCTACCTCTCACCCTCACACTAACCCTAACCCTAATGCTCACCCTGACACCTCACCCTTAACCTAACCCTATCCCTATCCCTAACACTCACCCTAAACCTAACCCTGACCCTAACCCTAACACTCACCCTAACCCTCACCTTAAACCTAACGGTAACCCTAACCCTCACACTAAACCTAACCCTCAGCATAACCCTAAACATAACCTCACCCACACCCTAAACCTAACCCTAACACTAACTCTAACCCTCACTCTCACACTCACACTAATCCTAACACTCACCCTACCACCAACCCTAACCATAATCCTCACCCTAGCCCTAACCCTCACCCTAACACTAACACTAACACTCACCCTAACCCTCACCCTCACGCGAACCCTCACCCTAACCCTTACCCTCACCCTAAAGCTTACGTTAACAAAAACCCTCAGCCTCGCCCTCACCATCACCCTAACCCTAACCCTAAACCTCACCATAACCCTAACGCTAAACCTAAACCTCACCCTCACCCTCACACTCACCATCACACTAATCCTCACCCTAAACATAACCCTCAACCACACCATAACCCTCACATTCACCCTAACCCTAAAACTCACCTTAACACTCACCCTAACCCTAACGCTAACCCTAACACTCAACCTTAACCTAACTCTCACCCTAACCCTTATCCTCATACTAACCCTAACCCTAACTATAACCCTCACACTAACCCTAACCCTCACCCTAATCCTAACCCTCAACCTCACCCTCACCCTCACCCAAATCCTAACCCTAACCCTAACCATAAACTTCACCCTCAACCTAACGCTCACCCTAACCCTTACCCTCACCCTAACGCTAACGTTATCACTAACCCTCACGCTAACCCTCACCATCACACTAACCCTAAACCTAAGCCTAAACCTCACCCACAACCTAACCCTAACCCTAACGTGAACACTCACGCTCACCCTAACCCTCACCCTAAAACTTATCCTCACACAAACCCTAACACTAACCCTCACCCTTACCCTCACCCTCACCTTAACCCTAACCCTAAACCTAACCCTCACATTAATCCTTAACCTAACCCTAACCCTATCCCTAACCCTCACCCTCACCCTAACCCTCAACCTAACACTTTACCCTCAACCTGACCCTAACACTAACCCTAACCCTAACCCTCACACTAACCCTAACCCTACCTCTCACCCTAACCCTCACCCTCACCCTAACCCTAACCCTAACCTTAAACCTCACCCTAAATCTAACCGTAAACCTCACCCTAACCCTAACCCTCACATTAACCCTCACATTCCACCTAATCCTCACCCTAACAAGAACCATAACTCTTATCTAACCGAAACCCGCACCTTCAACCTCAGTTTCACACTAACCCTCACACTCACCCTAGCCGTCACTTTAACCCTAAACTTAACCCTAATCCTAATCTTCACCCTCACCCTCACCAGCACCCTCAGTCTAACACTAAACCTAACCCTAATCCTAAACCTAACCCTCAACTTCACCCTCACACTAATACTAACCCTAAACTTCACCCTCACCCTCACCGTCACCCTCAGCCTTACCATAATCCTAACTCTAATCCCAACCCTTCCCCTCACCCTAAACCTAACCCTCTCCCACACCCTAAACCTCACCCTAATCTGAATCCTAAACCTCACCCTAGCCCTCACCCTCACCTTAAACATCAACCCCACCCTCACCCTAACCCTAACCCTAACCCTCAACCTAACACTAACCCTCACCCTCACCCTCATCATCAGCCTAACCCACACCCTAAACCTAACCCTAACCCAAAACATAACGCTCTAACTCACCCGAACTCTCACCCTAACCGGAACCCTCACCCTCACCCTAACCCTCAGCCTCACCCTAAACATCACCCTAACACTAACCCTAACCCTCACTCTAACCCTAATCCTAACACTAACATTAAACCTAACCCAAACCCTTAGCTAACCGAAAATCTCACCCTCACCCCACACACACCCTAACCCTCATCCTCACCGTAGCCCTCACCCTAAACCTAAACCTCACCCTAACCCTAAACCTAACCCTCACCCTAACCCTCACCCTAACCCTCACCCTCACCATAACCCTAACCCTAACCCTCACCCCCCGCTCATCCTAAACCTTACCCTAACCATAATCCCAACCATAACCCTCACCTTAAACCTAACCCTAACCGCAACATGCACCTTCACCCTCACCCTCACACTCACCCTCACACTAAACCTCACCCTCACCCTCACCCTCACACTAAACCTCACTGTCACCCTAAACATCACTCTAGCCCTAACCCTCAACCTAACCTTAACACTTACACTAAACTTAACCCTAAACCTAATCCTCACCCTAACTCTAAACCTAACCCTCACAATCAGCCTCACACTAACCCTAACCCTAACACTAAACCTCAGCCTAACCCTAACCATTACCCTAAACCTAATCCGAAACCTCACCCTAACCCTAACCCTAAACCTAACCCTAACCCTCACCCTAATCCTAATGCGAACCCTAACCCTCATCCTCACCCTAAACCTCACCCTAACCCTTATCCTCACACTAACACTAACCCTAAACCTCACCCTCACCCTCAATCTAACCCTAACAATAAATTTTACCCTCACTCTAAGCTTAACACTTGCCCTAACCCTAACCCTAACCCTCACACTAACCCACACCCTAAGCCTTATCCTCACACTAAACCAAACCCTAATGCTCAATCTCACCCTCACCCTCACCCTAACCTTAAACCTATCCCTCACTCTAACCCTAACCCTTACACTAACCCTAACCATAACCCTCACACTAACTCTTACCCTAACCGTAACCCTAACCCTAACCCTCACCTTCACCCTCAACCTCAACCTAAACCTAAACCTGAACCAAACCCTCACCCTAACCCTAACGCTTACCCTAACGCTAACCCTACCCCTCACTCTAAACTTCACCCTCAGCCTAACCTTAACACTAAGCTAAATCCTAATCCTCACCCCTACCCTAATGCTAACCCTAACCCTCACCCTCACCCAAAACCTCACCCTAACCCTTATCCTCACACTAACACTAACCTTAACCCTCACCATCAGCCTCACTCTAACCCTAACACTAAACTTAACCTTCACTCTAACCTTAACACTTACCGTAACCCTAACCCTAAACCTCACACTAAACCACACACTAACCCTTATCCTCACACTAACCCTAACCCTAATGCTCAACCTCACCCTCACCCTAACCCTCACCCTAACACCCACCCTCACCCTCACCCTCAGCCTAAACCTAAACCTAACCCTAATCCTAACCTTAACCCTCACCCTCACTCTAAATATAACCCTCAACGTCACCCTCACCCTCACACTCACCCTAACCCTCACCCTCAACCTCACCCTCACCCTAATATTCAACCTCACCCTAAACATCACCCTAAACCTAACCCTAACCCTCACCCTCACCCTCACCCTAACCCTAACCCTAACCCTAACCCTAACCCTCACCCTAACCCTAACGATAAACCATTCCCTCACCCTAAACTTTATCCTCATACTAACCCTAACTCTAACCCTAATGCTAAACATCACATTAACCCTAACCTTCTACCTAACCCTAATCCTACCCCTCAAAGTAGCAGTCACCCTAAACCTAACACTAACCCTAACCCTAATCCTCACCCTAACCCTAACCCTCACCCTCACCCTAATCCTCACCGTCACCCTAACCCTCACCATGAACCTAACACTAAACCACACCATAACCCTCACCCTCACCGTCCACCTCACCCGAACCGTCAACCTAGCCCTAACACTCAGGCTCACCCTAAACATCACCCTAACACTAATCCTCAATGTAACCCTAACCCTAACCCTCACCCTAACACTAACAGTCAAACTAAGTCTCATCTGCAACCTAATCCTCATCCTAAACTTAACAGTAATCCTTACCTAACTGAAAACCTCACCCTCACCCTCACACTCACCCTAAAACACACCATCACCGTAGCCCTCACCCTAAACCTAAACCTCACCCTAACCTTAACCGTAAACCTCACCCTCAACCTCACCCAAACCCTAACCCTAACCCTCACCCTAAACCTCACCCTCACCCTATCGCTAACCCTAACCCGAACCGTAACCTTCACACTAACCCTCACATTCAACCTAATCCTCACCCTAACAATAACCCTTACTCTTTCCTTAAACGAAACCCTCACGTTCACCCTCATTCTCACCCTAACACTCACACTCACGCTAGCCCTCACTTTAACCCTAACCCCAAGCCTAACCCTAATCTTCACACTCACCCTCACCGTTACCCTCAGCCTAAGCATAAACCTAACCCTAATCCTAATTCTAACGCTCAACCTCACCGTCACCCTAACCCTAAACCTCACCCTCACTCTCACCGTCATCCTCAGCCTTACCATAACCCTATCCAAAATCATAACCCTTACCCTCACCCTCAACCTCACACTCACCCTAAACCACACCCTCATCATAGCCCTCACCCTAAACATAAACCTCACCCTAAACCTAACTGTAAACCTCACTCTTACCCTAACCCTAACCCTAACAATAACCCTAACCTAACCCTAAGCCTAACCCTAACCCTCACCCTAACACAAACCCCAAACCTAAAATTCACCATAACCCTAATCCTAACCCTAACCCTCACCCTCACTGTCACCATCAACCTAACACTGACCCTCAACCTCACCCTCACCCTAACCCTCAAACTAACCCTAACCCTCACCCTAACTCTAACCATAACTCTCACACTCACGCTAACCTAACCCTTACCCTAACAATAACGCTCACCATCATCCTCAAACTAACCCTCACTGTAACCCTAACCCTAACCCTACCCCTCACCCTAAATTTTACCCTAACACTAACCCATTCCCACACCCTAAACCTCACGCTAACCTGAACCCTAACCCTCACCCTAGCATTCACCCTCACCCGAAACATCACATTCACCCTCACCCTGATGCTAACCCTAATCCTAACCCTCAACCTAATCGTAACCCTCACCCTCACCCTCACCGTCAGCCTAACCCTAACCCTAAATCTAAACCTAACCCACAACCTAACTCGAACCGGAACCTGAAACCGAAACCTCACCTGAACCCTCACCCTCACCTTAACCCTCAGCCTCACACTAAACATCACCCTACCCCTAACCCTCACTGTAAACCTAACCCTAACCCTAACACTAACCATAACCCAAATCCTTACCTAACCGAAAACCTCACCCTCACCCTCACACTCATCCTCAAACTAACCCTAGCACTACGCCTCACACTAACACTCACCCTAACCCTCACCCTCACCCTAGACCTCACTCTAATATTAACCCCCACCCTAACCCTAACACTAACCCTCACCCTCACCCTATACCTAACTCTAACCCTAACCCTCACCCTAACACTCACCATAACCCTAACCATAACCCCAACCCTCACTCTAACCCTCACCCTAACCCTAATCCTCAACCTCACCCTAATCCTCACCAAAACCTTAACCCTCACCCTTACCTAAAGGAAACCCTCACACTCAGCCTCACCCTAACCCTCACCCTCACCCTAGACCTCACCCTAAACTTAATCCTCAACCTAAAATTAACCCTCACTCGAACCGTATTACTAACCCTCACCCTCTCCCTAACTCTGACCTTAACTCTAACCATCACCCTAACACTAACCCTAACCCTCACCATAACGCTAACATTCACCCTAACGCTCACCCGAACCCTAATGCTAACCTTAACACTCACCCTCAACCTAAACCTCAGCCTAACACTTATCCTCACACTAAACCTAACCCTAACCGTCACACTAACACTAATCCTCACCCTATCCCTAACTCTTACCCTAACCCTCACCCTAACCCTCACCCTAACCCTAATGTTAACCCTAACACTCAACTTCACCCTAACACTTACTCTCACCTTCAAACTAACCCTAACCCTAACCCTAAACCTCACCCTAACCCTAACCCTAACCATATCCCTAAACTGAACCCTAACCCTCCCCTCACCCTAACTCAAAACCTAAACCTAACCCTCATGCTAACCCTCACACTAACCCTAAAGTTATCCCTAACCCTCACTCTCACCCTTACCCTCACACTCTCCCTAACGCTCACCCTCAACCTAGCCTTCACCTAACCCTAACCTAACCCTAAACCTCCCCCTCACCTTTAGTCTAACCCTAACCCTAATCCTAAACCTACACCTCACCCCCACCATCACCTTAACCCTAAACCTATCCCTAACCCTCACCCAAACCCTCACCCTAACCCTAATCCTCAACCTAACCCCCACCTTCACCCTAATCCTCACCATAACCTTAACCCTAACCCTTACCTAACCGAAAATCTCACCCTCACCCTCAACCTAACCCTCCCCCTAACACTTATCCTCACACTAAACCTAACCCTAACCCTCACACTAACCCTAATCCTCACCCTATACCAAACCAAAATCCTAACCCTCACCCTAACCCTCACTCTCACCCTGACCCTAATGCTAAACATAAACTCAAACTCACACTAATCCTCACCTTAACCCTTACCATCACCCTAACCCTAAACGTAACCCTCCCCCTAACCTTAACTCTAAACCTCACCCAAACCCTAACATTAAACCTAACCCTAACCCTTACACTAACCCTCACCCTAATGCTAACGCTAACCCAGACCTCAACCTCACCCTAAACCTCACCCTAATATTTACCCTCACCATAACCCTAACCCTAACCCTAATCCTCACCTTACAACTAACCCTAACCCACACCCTAAAATTCACCCTCATCCGAATCCTTACCCACACCCTAACACTCACCTTACTCTAAACAAAATCCTAAACCTAACCCTCAACATCACCCTCACACGCACACTATCGCTAACCCTAACCCTATCCCTCAGCTTCATCCTCACTGTAACCCTCATCCCACCCTAAACATCACCCTAACCCTAAACCTCACCCTAACCCTCACCCTCACGCGAAAGAGTACCCTAACCCTAACTCTCACCCTAACCCTAAACCTAACCCTCACCCTAACTCTCACCCTAACCCTAACGATAACCCTAACCCTCACCCTCACACTAAACCTCACCCTAAACTTTAACCTCACACTAACCCTAACCCTAACTCTAACCCAAACCCTCACCCTCACCCTAACTCTCACCCTCACCCTAACCCTCACCTTAAACTTAACTCTCACCCTAAATTTAACCCTCACCCTAACCCTAACACTAACCCTCACCCTCACCCTAATCCTGACCATAACCTTAACCCTAACCCTTACCTAACCGAAACCCTCACACTCACCCTCACCCTAACCCTCACCCTCAATCTAGCCCTCACCCTAATCTTAACCCTCACCCTAACCCTATAACTAACCCTCACCCTCTTCCTAAACCTAACCCAAACCCTCACCCTAATCCTAACCCTAACACTCAAACTAAAGCTAACTCTCATCCTTACGCTCCACCCTAACCCTAATGCTAACCCTAACCCTCACCCTCACCCTAACCGTCCACCTAACACTTACCCTCACACTAAACCTAAAGCTAACCCTCACACTAACCCTAATCCTCACCCTAACCCAAACCCTAAACCTAACCCTCACCCTATCCCTCACACTCACCCTAACCCTAATGCTAACCCTAACACTCAAACTCACCCTAACCCTCACCTAACCCTTACCATCACCCTAAACCTAAACCTAAGCCTCCCCCTATCCCTAACTCTAAACCTCACCCTCACCCTAACCCTAAACCTAACCCTAATCCTCACACTAACCCTCACCCTATCCCTAACGCTAACCCAAAACCACAACCTCCCTCTAAACGTAACCCTAATACTTTCCCTCACCATAGTCCTAACCCTAACCCTAATCCTCACCCCAAACCTAACCCTCACCAACACCCGAAAATTCACCCTCAACCGAATCCTTACCCTCACCCTAACACGCACCTTACTCTAAACCTAATCCTAAACCTAACCCTGAACATCACCCTCACCCAACCCCTAATCCTAACCTTAACGCTAACCCTCACCCTCATCCTCACCGTAACCCTCATCTCACCCTAAACATCACCCTAAACCTAACCCTCATCCTAACCCTTACCCTTACGCTAAAGAGTACCCTAACCCTAACTCTCACCCTAACCCTAACCCTCACCCTCACCTTCAACCTAATCCTAACCCTAACCCTAAACCTCACCCTAACCCTCACCCTAGCCCTAACCCTAAGCCACACCCTAAACCTCACCCGAACCCTCACCCGAACCCTCACCAGAACCCTAACACTCAGCCTCACCCTAAACTTCAACCTAACCCTAACCCTCACTCTAACCCTAAACCTAACCCTCACCCTAACGGTAACCCTCAACCTAGCCCTCACCATAACTCTAAACCTAAACCTAACCCTAAACTTCACCCTCCCTCTCTGCCTCCCCATTAGCCGAACCATAATCCTAATCCTAAACCTACCCCTCACCCGCAACATCACCCTAAACCAAATCTTAACCCTAACGCCAACCTTCACCCCAACCCTCACCCTAACTCTAACCCTAACCCTAACAATAACCCTACCCTAAATCTAAACTTAATCCTAATCCTAACCCTTACCCTAACCATAACCCTAACCCTAAAACTCACCGTAATCCTAATCCTAATCCTAACCCTCACCCTAACACTAATCCTCACTCTAACCCTCACCCTAACCCTCACCCTAAACCTAACCCTAAACCTAACCATCAATAAACATAACCCTAACGCTCACCCTCAACCTAACCCTTACCCTAACCCTAACACTTATATTAACCCTCATCCTAACATTAACGCTAAACGCAACCCTAAGTCTAACCCTAAACTTCACCCTCAACCTAACCCTTATCCTCACACTAACCCTAATCCTAAACCTAACCCTAACTCTAACACTAACCCTAACCCTAAACCTAATCCTAACCCTCAAACTAACCCTAACACTAACACTAAACCTAATCCTCACCGAACCCGAACCCTCACCCTCACCTTAAACTTTAACCTCATGCTAAACATCACCCTAACACTAACCATCACCCTAACCCTAATCCTCACCCTCACTCTTAACCTAATATTCAACCTAACCTTCACCATCACCCTAATCCTCACCATAACCATAACCCTAAAACTTACCTAACAGAAACACTCACCCTCACACTCACACTAACCATAATCCTAAACCTAACCCTCACCCCATCCTCACTCTAACCCTAACCCTAACACTAACTCCAACCCTCACCTTCAACCTCACCCGAACCCTAATCCTAACCCTAACAATAACCTTAACCATAACCCTAACCCTATTACTAAACCTAATCCTCACACTAACCCTAAAGCTAACCCTAAGCCTCACCCTCAACCTAACCCTCACCCTAACCCTTATTCTCACACTAATCCTAACCCTAACCCTGACCCTAACCCTCACACTAACCCTAACCCTCACCCTAATCCTAACCTTACCCCTCACACTAACCCTGACCCTAACCCTCAGCCTCACCTGGACCTCACCCTAAACTAAACACCCACCATAACCCTAACAGTAAACCTAAACCTCACCCTCACCCTCACCCTCCACCTAAGTGTAACCCTAAACCTAACACTAACCCTAAACCTACCCCTCACCCCCACCCTCACCGTAAACCTAACAATAACCTTAACGCTTACCCTCACCCTCACCCTAACCCTCACCCTCACGCTAAACAGTACCCTAACCCTAACTCTCACCCTAACCCTAAACCTAACCCTCAACCTAAACCTAAGCCTCACACTAACCCTCATCCTAACCCTAATTATAACACTTACCCTCACCCTCACCCTAACCCTCACCCTAACCCTAAATCTGAACCTAACCCTCACCCTAACCCTCACCTTAACACTCACACTCACCCTAGCTCTCAATCTAACCCTAACCCTCAAACTAACCCTAACCCTAACCCTCACCCTAAACATCAACCTAACCCTAACCCTCACTGTAATCCTAACCCTAATCCTCACCCTAAGCCTAACCCTCAACCTAAAACTCACCCTCAACCTAGCCCTCACCATAACTCTAAACCTAAACCTAACCCTAAACCTCACCCTCACCCTCTGCCTGCCGCTCATTCTAACCATATCCCTAATCCTAAACCTACCCATTACCCCCACCATGACCCTAAACCTAAGCCTAAACCTAACGCCAACCCTCAGCCTCACCCTCACCCAAACCCTAACCCTAATTATAATCCTAACCCTAAAATTAACCTTAATCCTAACCCTAACACTTACCCTAACCATAACCCTAACTTTTAACTCACCGTAACCCTAATCTTGAAACTAACCCTCACCCTAGTACTAACCCTCACTCTAAATCTCACCCTAACCCTCACCCTAAACCTAACCCTAATCCTAACCATTAACCTAAACATAATCATAACGCTCACCCTCAACCTAAACCTAACCCTAACCCTAACGCTAACCCTAATCCTAATGCTAACCCTTACCTTCACCCTCAACCTAACCCTCACCCTAACCCTAACCCTCACACTAACCCTAACCCTCACCCTAACCCTAACCGTACCCCTCACACTAACACTAACCCTAACCCTAACCCTAACCCTACCCCTCACACTAACACTAACCCTAAACCTAAACCTAATCCTAACCCTCACCCAAACCCTAACCCTAACCCTAACCCTAAACCTAAAACTCACAATAACCCTAGCCCTCACCCTAACCCTCAAAGTAATCTATTCATCACCCTCACCCTAACCCTCACATTAACCTTTAATCTGACGCTAAACTGTACCTTAACCCTAAACCTAACCCTAACACTAACACTCACCCTAAACCTCACCCTAACCCTAAGCCTAAACCTAAGCCTCAACCTCACCCTAAACGTCACCCTACCCTTACCATCTCCCGAACTCTAACCCTAAACCTCATCCTAAACCTAACCCTAACCCTAACCCTCACAATTAACTTAACCCTCATCCTAACCCTAACCCTAAACAAAGTCCTAAACCTAACCCTCACACTCACCCTAACACTCAACCTCACTGAAAACATCACCCTAACCCTAACACTCACCCTCACCCTAACCCTAACCCTCATTCTAACCCTAAGGCTAACCCTAACCCTCAGCCTCACCCTAAACCTCACCCTCACCCTTATCTTCACACTAACCCTAACCTAACCCTAACCCTCACAGTAACACTAACCCTCACCCTAACCCTAACCCCACACCTCAACCTAACCCTAACCCTAACCCTAACAATCATTCTAACCCAAACCCTCAAAATAACCCTAACCCTCACCCTAATTCTAACCCTAACACTCACCCTCACCCTCACCCTCACCCTAACCCTAAGCCTAACCATCACCCTAACCCTACCCTAAACCTAATGCTACACCTAACCCTCACCTTCAGACTAACCATCACCCTAACCCTTACCCTCACCCTAATCCTTACCCTAACCCTAACACTCATACTAAACCTAACCTTACCCTAACCCTAAACATACACTTCAGCCTAAACCTCACCCTAATCCTAACCCTAAGCCTAATCCTACCCCTATCCCTAACCCTAAGCCTAACCCTCACCCAAACACTCACATTATCCCTTACCCAAAACCTGATCCTCAACCTGTCACTAATCCTAACCTTAACCGTAACCCTCACCCTCACCCTAACCCTAACCCTCACCATAACCCTTACCCTAAACCTCAACCTAAACCTAACCCTTACAATAATCCTCACCCTAACCCTAATGCTAACCCTAACCCTCACCCTAAACTTCACACTAACCCTTATCCTCACAGTAACCCTAACCCTAACCCTCACACTAAACCTAATGCTCACATTAACCCTAACCCTACCCCTCAACCTAACCCACACACTAACCCTAAACCTAACCCTAACCCTCACCATAACCCTAATCCTAAACCTCACCCTCATTTTCAACCTCACCATCACCCTAACACTCAACCGAACCTGAACGCTCACCCACACCCTAACCCCACCCTCACCCAAACCCTTATTCTCACCAGAAACCTCACCCTCAACCTAACCTAACACTAAAACTAAATATATACCTAAACCTCACCCTCACCCTAACCCTAACCTTAACCCTAACCCTAACCCTCAAACTAACCCTCACCCTCAACCTAATCCACAACGTAACCGAAACCCTAACCCTTACCTAACTGAAATCCTAACCCTCACCCTCACCCTCTCCTTCAACCTAACCCTCACAATTAACCTAACCCTCACCCTCACCCTAACCCTTACCCTCACCCTCACCCTAACACTAACCCTAACCCTAACACTCACCCTAAACCTAACCCTAACCCTAATGTTACACCTAACCCTCACCCTCACCGTGACCATCATCCTAACCCTCACCCTCAGCCTAAAACTTACCCTGACCCTAACACTCACACTAAGCCTAACCCTCAACCTAATCTTAACCCTACCACTAAACATAACCCACACACTAACCCTAACCCTCACCCTCACCTTAACCCTCACTGTCACCCTAACACTCAAACGAACCTGAATGCTCACCCACACCCTAACCCTCACCTTCACCATCACCCTTATCCTCACCCAAAACCCCACCCTCACACTAACCCTAAACCTCACCTTCACCCCCACCATTATCCTAACCCTAACACTAACCCTAAACCTCACCCTAACCCTAACCCTAATGCTAACCCTAATGATAACCCTAATCCTCACCCTTACCCTAAACATCACCCTAACACTTACCCTCTCCCTATACCTTACCCTAACCCTAACACTCACCTTAACCCTAAGCCTAAACCTAACCCTCACCCTCACCCTAAGACTAATCCCAACCCTAATCCTAAACTAAGCCTCACAATCACCCTAACCCTAACCCTAACCCTCACCCTCACCCTAACCCTAACCCTAACGCTGACCCTCACCCCAACCCTAACGCTAACCCTTACCCTCACCATCACACTAACCATCATCCTAACCCTTATCATCAAACTAACCCTAACCCTATCCCTAACCGTAACTCTCACACTAACCCTAAGGCTCACCCTAAACCTAACCTTGCCCCTCACCCTAACACTCACCCTTACCCTCACACTAACCCTCACCCTAAACCTAACCCTAAACCTCACCTTCGCCCGAACCCTAAACCTCACGTTAAAATTCACCTTCACCATAAAGATCACCCTAACCCTAATACTCACCCTGACTCTAACACTAACCCTCACCCTAACCGTAACCCTAACCATAACCCTCAACCTCACTCTAACCCGAACCCTAACCCTCACCCTAACTCTAACGCTATCCTTACCCGTCACCCTAAACCTTATCTTAACCCTAATCCTCACCATACCCCCTAACCGTAACCCTAACCCTAATCCTCAACCTAACCCTAACCCTCACCCTCACCCTAACACTCACCCTCACCCTCACCCTCACCCTCACCCTAACACTCACCCTAACCCTAAAACTAACCCTAATCCTAAACCTAACCCTCATGCTCACCCTCACCCTAATGCTAACCCTAAACCTAACCCTAACCCTCACCCTCGTCTTAACGCTCAACAACACCCTAAACATCACCCTAAACCTAACCCTCACCCTAAACCTAAACCTCACCCTAACCCTCACCATAACCCTAAGCCTAAGCCTAACCCTAACCCTCACCCTACCCCTCACCTTAACCCTTACCCAAACCATAATACTCAACCTATCACTAATCCTAACCCTAACCTTAACCCTAACCCTAACTCTCACCCTAACCCTCACCCTAACCCTTACCTTCACTCTAATGCTAACCCTTACCCTAAACCTCACCCTAATCCTAACACTTACCCGCACCCTATGCCTAACCTTAACCCTAAACTTAATCCTAAATCTAACCCTCACTGTCACCCTAACCCTAAACCTAAGCCTAACCCTCACCTTCACCCTAACCCTCACCCTAACCCTAACCCTAACCCCCACCCTCACCCTAAACCTAACCCTCATCCTCACCCTCACCCTAAGCCTAACCCTAACCTTAAACCTAACACTAAATCTAACCCTAACCTTCACCCTAACCCTCACACTAACACTAATGCAAACCCTAAATCTGAACCTCTCCCTAAACCTCACCCTAACCCTTATCCTCACACTAACCCTAACACTAACATTAACCCTACCCCTCAAACTAAGCCGCATTCTAAACCTAACACTAAACCTAACCCTCACTGTAACCCTAACCCTAATCTTAACCCTCACCCTCAACCTAACCCTCACCATCACCCTAACAATCACCCTAACCCAAACGCTCACCCAAACCCTAACCCTCACCCTCTCCTGAACCCTCACCCTAGTCCTAAATCTAACTCTAACCCTCTCCCTAACCCTCACCCTAACCCTAACGCAAACCCTAACCCTCAACCTCACCCTAACCGTCACCCTAACCCTTATCCTCACACTAACCCTAACCCTAACCCTAACACTGACCTCACACTAACCCTAACCCTCACCGCAACCCTAACCCTCACCCTCACCCTAACCCTCACCGTCACCCTAAATCTCACACTATACCTAACACTCACCGTCACCCTAACACTCCCCCGAACCTGAACCCTCACCCACACACTAACCCCCACCCTCTCCTGAACCCTCACCCTCACCTGAAACCTCACTCTCAACCTAAAACTCACCCTAACTCTAAACATAACCCTAACGCTAACCCCCACCATAAACCTCACCCAAAACCTAACCCTCAAAATAACCCTCAACCTCGCACTAATCCTCACCATAACCCTAACCCTAACACCTAACTGAAATAATCACCCGCACCACCACCCTCAACCTCAACCAAACCCTCACCCTCACCATAGCCCTCACTCTAACCCTAAACCTCACCCTAATCCTAACCTTCACCTCACCCTCACCCTCACCCTTACAATAAACCTAAACCTAAACCTAACACTCACCCTAACCCTAACGCTAAACCTAATGCTAACATAATCTTCACCCTCACCCTAACCATCACCCTAACACTTACCCTCACCCCAAACCTTACTATAACCCTAACACTCACAGTAAACCTAACCCTCACCCTAACCCTAAACCTACCCCTCAGCCTAAACCTCAAACTAACCCTAACCATAACTCTAATCCTCACCCTATCCCTAAGCCTAATCATAACCCTCACGCTAACCCTCACCTTAACAGTTACCCAAACCATAATCCACACCCTATCACTATTCCTAACCCTAACCCTAACCCTTACGCTCAACCTCACCATAACCCTCACCCTAACCCTTACCCTCACCCTAATGCTAACCCTAACCCTAAACCTCACCCTAATCCTAAGCCTCACCCTTACCCTCACCCTCACCATAAGCCTAATCCTAACACTAATCCTAAATCTAACCCTCACTGTCACCCTAACACTAAAACTAACCCTAACCCTCGCCCTCATCCTAACCCTAATTCTAATGCTCACCCTAACCCTCACCCGAACAGTAACCCTAACGCTCACCCTAACCCTAACCCCAACTCTCACGCTAACCCTTATCCTCACCATCACACTAAACATCACCCTAACCCTTATCATCACACTAAACCTAACCCTATCCAAAACCCTTACCCTCACACTAACCCTAACGCTCACCTTAAACCTAACCCTTCCCCTCACACTATCTCTCACCCTAACACTCACAGTAACCCTCACACTAAACCTAACCCTAAACCTCACCCGAACCCGAACCCTAAACCTCACATAAAAACCCTACCGCATCATAAACATCACCCTAAACTTAACCCTCACCCTAACTCTAACACTAACCCTCACCCTAACCCTAACCCTAACCGTAACTGTCAAACTCACTCTCACCCTCAACCTAAACCTCACCCTCACCCTCACCCTCACCCTAAATATCACCCTAACCCTAACCCTCACCATAAACCTGACCCTCATTCTAACCCTAAGGCTCAGCCTCAAGCTAAAACTCAACCTAAACCTTACCCTCAACCTTACCCTCACACTAATCCTAACCCTAACCCTAACCCTCACCCTACCCTAAGCTCACCCTCACCCTCAGCCTCAGCCTAAGCCTAAACCTAAACCTAACCCTAATCCTAACACTAACCCTCACCCTCAGCCTCACCCTAACCCTAAACCTATCCTTACCACTTACCCTAACCCTAAACCTCACCCTAACACTAACTCTAACCCTCACCCTCACCCTAAGCTAACCCGAACCCTAACCCTTACCCTAACCCTATCCTCACACTAACACTAACACTCACACAAACACCAATCCTCACCCTATCCCTAATCCTAACCCTATTCCTCACCCTCATCCTCACCCTCACCCTACCGCTAAAGCTATCCCTATCCCTCACCCTCAACCTAAACCTCATCCTAACCCTTACCCTCCCCATAACCCTAACACTAACCCTAAACCTAATCCTCAACCTAACCCTAACCCTCACCCAGACCCTACCACTCAACTCACCCTCACCTTCACCCTCACCCTAACACTCACCCTAACGCTAACCTTAACCCTAATCCTAAACCTAACCCTCATGCTCACCCTCACCATTATATTAACCCTAAACCTTACCCTAAACCTCACCCTCACGCTAACCCTCACCCTCACCCTAAACATCACCCTAACCCTAACCCTCACTCTAACCCTAACCTTAACCCTCACCCTAACCCTAACACTCACCCCAACGCTCACCCTAACACAAACGCTAACCCTAAACCTCACCCTAACCCTGAACCTACCTCTCAACCTAAGCCTCACCCGAAATCTAACCATAACCTAACCCTCACCAGAACCCTAACCCTAACACTAACCCTCACCCTCATCCTAACCCTCACCGTCACCATAACACTCACCCGAACCCGAACCCTCACCCACACCCTAACCCTCACCCTCACTTAATATCACCATAACCCTAACCCTTACCTAACTGAAACCCTCACCCTCACCCTCACCGTCAACCTAACCCTCACCCTCACCCTAGCCCTCACAGAACCTTAACCCTCACCCTAACCCTAACCCTCACCCTCAACCTCACCCTAACCCTAACACTAACCCTAAACCTCACCCTAACACTAACCCTAACCCTAATTCTAACCCTAACCCTCATCTTCACCCTAACCCTCACCCTAACTCTAACGCTATCCCTACCCATCACCCTAAACCTCATCCTAACCCTTACCTCACCATAACGCTAACCCTAAACCTAACCCTAATTCTCACCATAACCCTAACCCTCACCCTCACCCTAACACTCACACTCATCCTCACCCTCACCCAAACCCTAACACTCACCATAACACTAACCCTAAACCTAATTAAAAACCTAACCCTCATGCTCACCCTCACCCTAACCCTAACCCTAAACCTAAACGTAACCCTCACCCTCACCCTAACCCTCACCCTCACCCTAAACATCACCCTAACCCTCACCCTCACCCTAACCCTAACCGTAACCCTCACCCTAACCTTAACCCTCACCCAAACGCCCTCATCGTAACCCTAAGCCTAACCCTAACCCTCACCCTCACCCTAAACCTCACCGTCACCCTAAACCTAACCGTAACCCTCACCCTAACCCGTACCGTCACACTAACACTAACCCTAATACTCACACTAACCCTAACCCTCACCCTCAACCTAACACTCACCCTCACCCTCACCCTAACACTCACCCTAACATTAACCCTAACTCTAATCCTAAACCTAACCCTCATGCTCACCCTCACCCTAACCCTAAACCTAAACCTAACCCTCACCCTCACCCTCACTCTAACGCTCACCCACACCCTAAACATCAGCCTAACCTTAACCCTCACCCGAACCCTAACCCTAACCCTCACCCTAAACCTAACCCTCACCCTAACCCTCACCGTAACCCTAAGCCTAAACCTAACTCTCACCCTCACCCAACCCTCATTGTCACCCTAACACTCACCGGAACCCGAACCCTCACCCACACACTAACCCTTACGCTCTCCTGAACCTCACCCTCACCCGAAACCTCACCCTCATCCTAACCCTCACCCTCACCCTAACCTTAACTTAACCCTCACCCGCACCATAACCCTCAACCTCACCCTCACCCTCACCTTAACCCTAACCCTAACCCTAAACCTCACCATAACCATAACCCTAAACCTCATTCAAACCCTAACCCTCACCCTCAGCCTAACCATCACCTTAACCATTACCCTCACTCTAATCCTTAACCTAACACTAACTTATATTAAACCTAATTATCACCCTAACCCTAACCCAACCCCTCAGCCTAAACCTCACCCTAACACTAAACCTATACCTAATCCTCACCCGATCCCTAACCCTAAACCTAACCCTCATCATAACCCTCACCGTCACCCTAACTCTCACCCTAACCCTAACCCTCACACACACACTAAACCGCACCGTCACCCGAAACCTCAACCTCACCCTAAGCCCCACCCTCACCGTAAACATCACCCTAACCCTACCACTCACCCTAAATATAACCCTAACCCTCACACTAACCGTAACCCTAACCATAACTCACACCCTCACTCTCACTAAACCTAACCCTCACCGTAACCCTCACCCTAACACTCAGGCTAACCCTAACCCTCACTCTCACACTAAAACTCACCCTAACTCTTACCCTCACACTAACACTAACCGTAACCCTAACCCTCACACTAAACCTAAACCTCACCCTAATCCTAAACTTAACCCTAGAGCTCAACCTCACCCTATCCCTCACCCAAAACCTAAACTAAAACTAACCATAACCCAAAACCTAAATCTAACTCTCACCCTCACCCTCAACCTCACCATCACCCTCACCCTAACCCTCATCCTCACCCTCACCCTCACCGTAACAATAACCCTAACCCTCACCCTAAACCTAACTCTGACCCTCAGCCTAACCCCAATCCTAAGCCTAGTCCTAAAACTAAGCCTCACTCTCACACTCAACCTAAACCTAAACCTCACCCTAACACTAACCCTAAACCTACCCCTCACACTAACCCTTACACTCACAGTCTCTCTAACACTCACCCTAACAATAACACTCACGCTAACCCTAATCCTAAGCCTCAACCTCACCCTCACCCTAACCCTAACACTCACCCTATCCCTAAACCTAACCCTAACCCTACAACTCAACATAACCCTCACCCTCACCCTAACCCTAAACCTAACCCTCACCCTAACCCTAACGATAAACCTTACCCTCATGCTCACCCTAAAACTCACCCTAAGCTTTATCCTCATACTAACCCTAACTCAAACCCTAACGCTAACGGTCACACTAACCCTAACCCTTTCCCTAACCCTAATCCTACCCCTCAACCTCTGTTACCCTAACCCTAACCCTAACCCTAATCCTCACCCTAACCCTAAACCTCAACCTCACCCTAACCCTCACCGTCAAATAACCCTCACCATAAACCTAACATTAAACCACACCCTAACCCTCACCCTCAACCTCACCCGAACTGTCACCTTCCCCCTAACCCTCAGCCTCACCCTAAACGTCACCCTAACCTTAACCCTCAAACAAATCCTCACCCTCAACCTAATCCTCATCCTAACCCTAACCCTAATCCTTAACTAACTGAATAACTCACCCTCAACCTCACACTCAACCTAAATCACACCCTCACCATAGCCCTCACCCTGAACCTAAACCTCACCCTAACCCTAACCCTAAACCTCACTATTACCCTAAACCTAACACTAACCCTAACCCTTACAATAACCCTAAACTTAAACCTAATCCTAACTCTAACCCCAATACTAACACTAATCCTAACCCTAACGCTAAACCTCACTCTCACTGTCACCATCAACTTAACCCTGAACCTCAACCTCACCCTCACACTAACCCTCACCCTAACCCTAGCCCTCACCCTAAACCTAACCCTAACCATCACCCTCACACTCACCCTCACCCTAATCCTAACCCTAACCCTAACCCTCAACCAAAACCTCACCCTAACCCTAATCCTAACCCTAACCCTAACCCTAATACTCACCCTAACCCTAAACCTCACCCTAACCCTTATCCTCACTCTAACCCTAACCCTAACCCTCACCCTCACCATCGCCCTAATTCTAAACCTAAACTTAAAACTCACTCTAAACTTTACTTTTACCCTAACCCTAACCCTCACCCTCACCCTAACCCTAACCCTAACCCTAACCCAAACCCTCACCCTCACCCTAACCCTAACCCTAACCCCAACCTTCACCCTAACGTCACCCTAACCCTAATGAAAAACCTTACCCTCATGCTCACTCTAAAACTCCCCCTAAGCTTTAGCCTCATACTAACTCAAAGACTAACCCTAAGGCTAACCGTCACACTAACCCTAACCCTCTCCCTAACCCTAATCCTACCCCCCAATCTAACCCTCACCCTAAACCTAACCCTAACCCTAACCCCTACCCTAACCCTAACCTTAAACCTCACTCTCAACATCACCCTCACCGTCACCCTAACCCTCACCATAAAACTAACCCTAAACCACACTCTAAACCTCACAATCACCTGAACTGTCACCCTCAACCTAAACCTCAGCCTCACCCTAAACCACACCCTAATACTAACCCTCAATCTAACCCTATACCTAACCCCCACCCTAACCCTAACCCTCAAACTAACCCTCATCCACAACCTAATCCTCATCCTAACCCTAACCCTAAACCTCACCCTCACCCTAACCCAACCCTAACCCTCACCCTAAACCTCACCCTCACCCTAACCCTAACCCTAACCCTAATCCTCAACCGCACACTAACCCTCAACTTAATCCTTACCCTCAACCTGACACTAACCCTAACCCTAACCCTAACCCTCACACTAACCCAAACCTCACACTAATCCTAACCCTACCTCTCAACCTAACCCTCACCCTCAACCTAACCCTAACCCTAACCCTCACCCTAACTCTGACCCTAACACTCACCCTAAACCTAACCCTCACACTAACCCTCACACTCAACCTAATCCTCACCCTAACAATAACACTCTTACCTAACCAAAACCCTCACGTTCACCCTCATTCTCACACTAACACTCACAGTCACGCTAGCCCTCACCTTAACCCTAATCCTAACCCTAAACCTAATCTTCACAATCACCCTCACCGTCACCCTCAGCCTAAACCTAATCCTAAACCTAATCCTCAACCTCACCCTCACCCTAACCCTAAACCTAAACCTAACCTTCACACTCACCCTCACCGTCACCCTCAGCCTTACAAAAACCCTAACCCAAATCGTAACCCTAACCGCACACTAACCCTCACACTCACCCTTAACCTCATCCTCACCATAGCCCTCACCCTGAACCTAAACCTCACCCTAACCCTAACCCTAAACCTCACTCTTACCCTAACCCTAACACTAACCCTAACCCTAACAATAACACTAACCCTAAACCTAATCCTAAATCTAACCCTCATCCTAACCCTAAGCCAATACCTAAAGCTCACCCTAAACCTAATCTTAACCCTAACCCTCACCCTCACTGTCACTGTCACCCTAACCCTGAACCTTAACCTCACCCTCACCCTACCCCTCACACTAACCGTAGCCCTCACCCTAACCCTAACCCTAATCCTCACACTCACCCTCAATCTCAGCCTAACACTTAAACAAACCCTAATCCTAAACCTAACCCTCACACTCAACCTAACCCTTACCCTAACCCTAAACCTAAACCTCACTCTTACCCTAACCCTAACCCTAACCCTAAAACTAACCCTCACCCTAAACCTAACACTTACCCTAACCCTAAACCTAACCCTCACAATGACCCGCACCCTAACCCTAACCCTAAACCTAACTCTCACCCTCACCCTCACCCTCACCCTAACCGTAACCCTAATGCTCACCATAACCCAAACCCTTACCCTAACCCTAACCCTACCCCTCACCCTAACCCTCACACTCAGCCTAACCCTAAACCTAAACCTCACTCTAAACCTAACCCTAACCCTAACCCTTACCCTCACCCCAACCCTAACCCTAAACCTAACCCTAATCCTTACCTAACTGAAAACCTCACCCTCACCCTCAGACTCACCCTAACCCACACCCGAACCCTAGTCTTCACCCTAAACCTAAACCTCACCCTAACCCTAACCCTAAACCTCACCCTCAACCCTCACTAACCGTAACCCTAACCCTAAAATAACCCTCACCCTAACCCTCACCCTCACCCTAACCCTCATCTTAACCCTTACCCTCAACCTGACCCTAACCCTAACCCTCACACTAATCCTAACTCTCACACTAACCCTAACCCTACCTCTCACCCTAAACCTCACTCTCACCCTAACCCTAAACCTAACACTAACCCTAACCCTTAGAATAGCTCTGAACCTAAAACTCACCTTAACTCTAACATTCACACTAACACTCACATTCAACCTAATACTCACACTAACAATAACGCTAACTCTTACCTAACCGAAACCCTAAGTTTCACCCTCATTCTCAACCTAACACTCACACTCACGCTAGGCGTCACCTTATCCCTAACCCTAACCCTAACCCTAATCTTCACCCTCACCCTCACCATCAACCTCAGCCTTACCATAACCCTAACCCAAATCATAACCCTGACCCTCACACTCACCCTCACACTCACCATAAACCTCACCCTCACCATAGACCTAACCCTGAACCTAAATTTCACCCTAACCCTAAACCTAAACCTCATTCTTACCCTAACCCTAACCCTAACACTAACAATAACCGTAACCCTAACACTAATCCTAATTCAAACCCAAATCCTAACCCTAACCCTATACCTAAAACTCACCCTGACCCTAATGCAAACCCTAAGCCTTATCCTCAATATAAAAGTAAACCTAACCCTGACCCTCAACTTCACCCTCACCCTAACCCTCACACTAACCATAGCCCTCACCGTAACCCTAACCCTAACCCTCACCCTCACCCTCACACTCAGCCTAACCCTAATCCAACAATAAACCTCACCATCACCCTCACGCTCAACCTCACCCTCACCCTAACCCTCACCCTCACCATCACCCTAACCCTCACCATCACCCTAAACTTCACCCCAACCCTAACCCTCACCCTAAACCTAAACCTAACCCTAACCCTCACCCTCACCCTAACCCAAACACTAACCCACACCCTAACCCTATTTCTTACCCTATCCCTAACCCTAACACTAACCATCAACCTAACACTAAATCTAACCCTCACCCTAAACCTAACGCTTACACTAACCCTAAACCTAAGCCTTACCCTCACACTAAACCTAACCCTAACCCTAACGCTCAACCTCACCCTCACCCTAAACTTAACCCTAACTCTCACACTCACCCTCACCCTAATCCTAACCCTAACCCACACCTTCACTGTCAACCTCACCCTAACACTCACCGTCAACTTCACCTTCACCCTAACCCAAAACTAACCCTAACCCTCACCCTCACCCTCACCTTTACCCTATCCGTAAAACTAACCCTAATCCTCACCATAACCCTCATCCTCACCCTAAATCTAACCCTCAAGATCACCCCCACCCTCACCCTCAACCTCATCCTCTTCAAAACCTTTACCCTCGCCCTAACCCTAAACCTAAACCTAACTCAAAACCTAAACCTAACCCTAACCCTCACCCTAACCCTTATCCTCACACTAACCCTAACGCTAACCATCACCCTCACCCTCACCCTAACCCTAACACTAAGCCTAACCCTCAACCTCACCCTCACCCTAACCCTAACCTGAAACCTAACCTTCACGCTAACACTAACCCTTACACTAACCCTAACCCTAAACCTCACACTAAGCTTCACCCTGACCCTAAACCTAACCCTAACCGTCACCTTCACCCTCACACTCACCCTAACACTAACCCTGAACCTTACCCTTACCCTAACCCTAACCCTAACCCTAACATTAACCCAAAACCTAACCCTAAAACTAACTCTAAACCTAAACCTAAACCTAAACCTAAAACTCACCATAACACTAATCCTAACCCTAAACCTCACCCTCACAGTCACTGTCACCCTAACCCTGACCCTCAAACTCACCTTCACACTAATCCTCACACTAACCCTAACCCTCACCCTAACCCTAACCCTAACCCTCCCACTAACCTTAACTCTAACCCTAACCGTAACAATAACGCTCACCATCATCCTCATCCTAACCCTCACCATAACACTAACCCTAACCCTACCCCTCACCCTAAACTTCACCCTAACCCTAACCCACTCCCACACCCTAAACTTCATGCTAACCTGAACTCTAACCCTCACCTAGCACTGACCCTCACCCTAAACATCACCGTCACACTCACCCTAATCCTAACCCTAACCCTAACACTCAAACTAACCTTAACCCTCACCCTCACCCTAACTGTCAGCGTAACCCTCACCCTAAACCTAACATTAACCCACAACCTAACACTCACCCGAACCCAAACCCTCAACCTCACCTGAACCCTCAACCTCACCCTAACCCTCAGCCTCACACTAAACATCTCCCTAACCCTGCCCTCACTCTAAACCTAACCATAACCCTAACACTAACCATAACCCAAACATTTACCAAACCGAAAACCACACCCTTACCCTCACATTCACCCTAACAATCATCCTCACCGTAGCCCTCACCCTAAACCTAAACCTCAACATAACCCTAACCCTAACCCTCACCCTAACCCTAACCCTAACACTAACCTTAACCCTCACCCTCACCCTCACCCTAACCCTCATCTTATTCCTTACCCTAACCCTAACCATAACCCTAACCCTCACTTTAACGGTAACCCTAACCCTAACCCCAACATTCACCGTCACTTTCACCTTCACCCTCACCCTCACCCTAACACTCACCGTCATCCTAAACATCAACCTAAACTTAACCCTCAACCTAATCCTAACCCCTACACTAACTCTAACCCTAACCCTAAACCTCAACTTAACCCTAACCCTAACACTAACCTTAACCCCCACCCTAACCGTAATGCTAACCCTAACACTCACCCTCACCCTAACCATTATCCTCACACTAAACATCTCCCTATCCCGAACCCTCACTCTAAACCTAATCATAACCCTAACACTAACCATAACCCACTTACCTAACCAAAAACCACAGCCTCAACCTCACATTCACCCTAACCCTCACCCTCACCGTAGCCCTCAACCTAAACCTAAACCTCAACATAACCCTAACCCTAACCCTCACCCTAATCCTAACCCTAACCCTAACCCTCACCGAAAACCTCACCCTAATCCTAACCCTAACCGTAACCCTAACTCTCACCCTAACCCTCATCCTCACCTTAACCCTAACGCTAACCTTAACTCTCACCCTCACCCTAACCCTAACCCTAACCCTCAACCTCACCCTCACCCTCACTCTCATCCTATCCCTTACCCTAAGCGTAATCATAACCCTAACCCTCACCTTCACCATAACCCTAAGCCTAACCCCAACATTCACCGTCACTGTCATATTCACCCTCACCGTCACCCTAAACATCACCCTAACCCTAACCCTCAACCTAACCCTAACCCATACACGAACCCTTACCCTAACCCTAACCCTCAACTAAACCCTAAACCTAACCCTAACCCTCAACTAAACCCTAAACCTAACCCTAACCCTAACCCTCACCCTAACCCTAATGCTAACCCTAACACTCACCCTCACCCTAAACCGCACCCTAAAAATTATCCTCACACTAACCCTAAACCTAACCCTCACCCTCACCCTAAACCTAACCCTAAACTTACCCTCACTCTAAACTGAACACTTACTCTAACCCAAACCCTAACCCACACAATAACACTCACCCTAACCCTTATCCTCACACTAACCCTAAGCCTAACCCTCAACATCACCCTCACACTAACCCTAACCTGAAACCTAACCCTCACCCTAAACCTAATCCTTTCACTAACCTTTAAAATATCCCTTTCACTAACCCTAACACTAACACTCACACTAAGCCTCATTCTAAACATAAACCTAACCCTAACCCTCACCTTCACCCTCACCATGACCCTAAACCTAAACCTGAACCTAACCCTAACCATTACCCTAACCAAAACCCTACACATAACCCTAACTCTCACCCTCACCCTAACACTAACCCTAAACTCAACATTCACTGTCACCATCACGCTCACCATAACTCTCACAGTCACCCTAAACATCACCCTAACACTAACCCTCAACCTAACCCTAACACATACACTAACACTAACCCTAAACCTAACCCTCAAACTAACCCTAACCCTAACCATAACCCTCACCCTCACCATAACACTAACCCTAACCCTATCCCTCACCCTCACCCTCACCCTAGCCCTAACACTAACCCTAACCCTCACCCTAACCCTAAACCTTATCCTAAACCTAACCCTAACCCTAACCGTCACCCTAACCCTCACTATATACCTAACCATAATCCTAAAACTAACCCTCACCCTCAACCTAATCCTCACCCTAAACCTAACCCTAACCATTACCTAATTGAAAACCTCACCATAACCCTCACACTCACCCTAAACCACACCCTCACTGTAGCCCTAAACCTAAACCTAAACCTAAACCTCACCCTAAACCTAAACCTCACTCTTACCCTAACCCTAACCCTAATAATAACACTAACCCTAACCCTAATTCTAAATCTAACCCTCACCCTAACCCTACCCCTATACTTAAAACTCACCATAACGCTAATCCTAACCCTAACACTTACCCTCACTGTCACCGTCACCCTAACCCTGACCCACAACCTCACCCTCACCCTAACCCTCACACTAACCCTAGCCCTCACCCTAACCCTAACCCTAAACCACACCCTCACCCAAACACTCAGCCTAACACTTAACCAAACTCTAATCCTAACTCTATCACTCACACTCACTCTAACACTAATCCTAACAATATCCCTCACCATCATCCTCACCCTCACCCTCACCCTAAAACTTACCCTCAAACTCACCCACATCCTAACCCTCACCATCACCCTAAACGTCACCCTAAACCTAACCCTCACCCTAACCCTAAACCTAACTCTAACCTTAACGCTCACCCTAACCCTAAGGATAAACTTTACCCTCACGCTCACCCTAAAACTTACCGTAAGCTTTATCCTCATGCTAAACCTAACACTAACACTAACGCTAACTGTCACACTAACCCTAACCCTCACCCTGACACTAATCCTACCCCTCAACCTAACCCTCACCGTAAACCTAACCCTAATCCTAACCCTCACTCTAACCCTAATCCTCACCCTCACCCTCACCATAAACACTCACCATCACCCTAACCCTCACCATAAACCTAAACCTAAACCACACCCTAACCCTCACCCTCAACCTCACCCGAACCGGCACCCTCACCGTAACCCTCAGCCTCACCCTAAACATCACCCTAACCCCATCCCTCAATCTAACCCTAACCCTAACCCTCACACTAACCCTCACATTCAACCTAATTCTCACCCTAACAATAAGTCTAACTCTTACCTAACCAAAACACTCACCTTCACCCTCATTCTCACCCTAACACTCACACTCATGCTAGCCCTCACCGTAACCCTAATCCTCACCCTAAAAATAACCTTCACTGTGAACCTCACCGTCATGCTCAGCATAACCCTAACCCTAACCCTAATTCTAAACCAAACCATCAACCTCACCCTCAACCTAACCCTAACCCTAACCCTAACCTTCACCTTCACCCTCACCGTCACCCTCAGATTTACCGTAACCCTCACCGAAATCGTAACCCTTACCCTCGCCCTCACCTTCACACTCACCATAAACCTCACCCTCACCATAGCCCTCACCCTAAACCTAAAACTCACAATAACCCTAACCCTAAACCTCACTCTTACGCTAACCCTAACCCTAAACCTAACACTAAAAATAACCCTAACCCTAACCCTAATCCTAACCCTAACCCTCACCCTAACCCTAACCCTAAACCTAAAACTCACCCTAACCCTAATCCTAACCCTAACCCTCACCCTCACCCTCACACTCAGCCTAAACCTTAACCAAACCCTAATCCTAACCCTAACCTTCACACTCACCCATACCCTATACCTAACAATAACCCTCACAATCACCCTCACCCTAACCCTCACCCTAAACCTGACCCTCAACCTCACTCTCACCTTAACCCTCACACTAACCCTAGCCCGCACCATAACCCTAACCCTAACCCTACCCCTCACCCTCACACTCAGCCTAACTCTTAACCAAACACTAATCCTAACCCTAAACCTCACACTCACCCTAAACCTATACCTAACAATAACCCTCACAATCACCCTCAACCTCACCCTCACCCTAACCCTCACCCCCAACCTCACAGTCACCCTAACCCTCACCGTCACCCTAAACTTCATCCTAACCCTAACCTCCCTCTAACACTAAACCTAACCCTAACACTAACCCTTACCCTAACCCTCACCCCAACCCTCACCCTAAACCTAACAATAACCCTCATCCTAACCATAACCCTCACCCTAACTCTAACTCTAACCTTAACCCTAACCCCCACCCTAACCCTAAACCTCACCCGCAACCTCACCCACAGCCTCAGCCTAACCCTCAACCTAACCCTAACCCTAAACCTAACCCTCACCCCCTCACTCACTCTAACACTAAACATAACCCTAAAGTTAACCCTCACCCTCACCCTCAACCTAACCCGAACCCTCACCCTAACAATAACTGTAACCCTAACCCTAAACCTAATCATAAAGCTAACCCTCACACTAACCCTAAACCTAACCCTATAACTCACCCTAAACCTAAACGTAACCCTGCCCCTCACCCTAAAACTAACCCTCACCATAACCCTACCCCTAACCCTCACCCTAAACCTAACCCTCACCCTAACACTCATCCTAACCCTAAATCTAACCCTAACACTCACCCTCAACCTAACCCTATCCCTAAGCCTTATCCTCACACTAACCCTAAACCTAACCCTAACCCTATCCCTCACACTAACCCTAACCCTCACCCTAACACTAACCCTACCCCTCACACTAACCCTGACCCTAAACCTAACCCTAAACCTAACCCTCACCCTAATCTTAACCCTAACACAAACCCTCACCCTCACCTGAACCCTCACCCGAACCCTCACCCTAAACATCACCGTAACATTAACCCTCACCCTAACCCTAACCCTAACCCTCAACTTACCCCTCACCCTCAACCCAATCCTCACCGTAACCGAAAGCATAACAATTTCCTACCCAAAATGCTCACCCTCACACTCACCCTAACCTTCACTCTCACCCTAGTCCTCAACCTAAACACTCACCCTTACCCTAACACTAACCCTCACCTTCACCCTCACATTAAATCTAACCCTAAACCTAATCCTTACCATAACCCTCACCATAACCCTAAACCGAACCCTTACCCTAACCCTCACCCTAGCCCTCACCCTCACCCTAACCATCACCCTAGCTCTAATCCTCACCCTAATCCTAAACCTCACCCTAACCCTAACCCTAACCCTAAACCTAAAGCTCAACCTAACCCTCACGCTGACCCTCACCCTGACCCTAACCCTCACCCTAGCCCTAACCCTACCCCTCAACCTAACCCTCATCCTAACTCTAAACCTAACCCTCACCTTAAACCTAACCCTCATCCTCACCCTCACCCTCACCCTCAGACTAACGCTAATCCTAACCCTAATCTTAAACCTAAACCTCAACGCCTCCCTCATCCTAATCCTAACCATAACCCTAATGCTAACCCTCACCCTCACACTCAACATAACCCTAACCCTTACAATAACTGTAACCCTAACCATAAACCTAATACTAACCATATGAACCAAAAACCTAATACTAACCATACGAAACAAAAACCTAAACTTAACCCTCACCCTCAACTTAACCCTAAACCTAACCCTTATCCTCACACTAAAACTAAACCTAACCCAAACTATAACCCTCACACTAACCCTCACCCTAACACTCACCCTAGCCCTCACATTAACCCTGACCCTAAACCTAACCCTAATCCAAAAACTCACCTTAATGCTAAACCTAACACTAACCCTCACCCTCACCGGAACCCTCACCCTCACCCAAAACCTCACCCTAAACATCACCTTAACACTAAGCCTCACCATAACACTAACCCTAACCCTAATGCTAACCCGAACCCGAACCCGAACCCTAACCCTTATCCTCACGCTAACCCTATCCCTAACCCTAAACCTCACCCTCACCAACACCCTAAACCTAACCCTAACCCTAACCCTCACCCTAACCGTAACACTTACCCAAACCCTAACCCTCACACTAAACCTCACCCTCACCCTAACCCTAACCCTAACCCTAACCCTCACCCTAACCCAAAACCTTACCCTAACCCTAAGCTTACCCCTCACCCTAACCCTCACCCTCACCCTAACCCTAACCCTAAACCTCACTCTAAACCTAACCCTCACCCTAACCCTCACCCTAACCCTTACACTTACCCTCACCCTAACCCTAAGTCTTACCCTAACCCTAACCCTCACCCTAACCCTAACACTAAACTTCACCCTAAACCTAACCCTTACCTTAACCCTAACCCTAACCCTTACCCTCACCCTAACCCTAACTCTAACCCTAACACTCAACCTCACCCTCACCCTAAACTTAACCCTCACCCTCACCCTCACCCTAATCCTAACCCTAAACCTAACCCTCAAGCCCACCCTAAATATCATCCTAACCCTAACCCTCACCTTAACCCTAAACCTAACACTAACCCTAACCCAAACCCTCACCGTAACCCTCAGCCTAGCCCTAATGCTCACCCATACCCTCACCCTCATCCTAACCGTCATCCTCACACTAACCCTAACCCTATACCTAACCCTAACCCACACACTAACATAACCCTCACCCTAAGACTAACCCTACATCTTACCCTAAACCTCACGCTAACCCTAATACTAATCCCAACCCTAATCCTAACCCTCAACCTCACGCTAACCCTCACGGTCTCCCTAACCCTCACCTTAATCCTAAAACTCACCCTAACCCTAATCCTCAACCTCACTGTCACCCTCACCCTAACCCTCACACTCACACTAACCATAACACTAAACCTACCCCTCACTCTAACCCTAACATTCACCCTAACCCGAACGTTACCCCTCACACTAACCCTCACCCAAACCCCAACCCCAACCCTCACCCCCAATCTAACCCTCATCCTCACCCTAATCCTCACCCTAATACTAACCCTCACCTAAGTGAAACCCTCACCCTCACCTTCACCCTCACCCTAACCCTAATGCTAACCCTAAACATCAAGCTCACCCTCAACCTCACCCTAACTATAATCCTAACCCTAATCCTAATTCTAACCCTCATTCTCACCCACACACTAACACTAACCCTAACCCTATAACTAACCCTCACCCCCACCCTCACCCTAACGCTCACATTCAACCTAACCCTAATTCTAACCCTCACCCTCAACATCACCCTTACCCATACCCTCACCCCAACCCTAAACCTCACCCTCACAAAAACCCTCACTCTTACCATTACCTTCACCCTAACGGCACACTAAAACTAACCCTAAGCCTAACCCTAACCCTCACACTAAACCTCACCCTAACCCTAACCCTAAACCTAAACCTCACCCTAACCTTAAACCTCAAACTCACCCTAACCCTCACCGTAACACTTACCCTAACCCTTACCTTAACCCTAACCCTAACCTTCACACTAACCCTAAACCTAAGCCTCAGCCTAAGGCTCGTCCTAAACCTAACCTTAACCCTAACCCTCATCCTAACCCAAATACTCATCCTCACCCTCACCCTCAGCCTAACCCTAACTTAACCTAATCCTAACCCTAACCCTCAGCCTCACCAAAACTCTAACCCTAACTCTAACTCTCACCGTCACCCTAACCTTACTGCTAACCCTAACCCTCACCCTAAACCTCACCCTAACCCTTACCCTAACCCTAATGCTAACCCTAAATGGGACCCTCACCATAACCATCACCGTAACCCTTAACCTCACCCTAACCCTAACCCTACCCCTCACCGTTACCCTAACCCTACCCCTCACCCTCAACCTCGTCCTAAGCCTAACGCTAAACCTAACCCTAATCCTATACCAAACCCTCAACCCCATCCTCACACTAACTCTAACCCTAAACCTCTCCCTAAACCTAAGCCTTACCCTAACCCTATCCTTAATCCTCTCCCTAACACTAGCCCTAACGCTAACCCTTATACTCACACTAACAATAATCCTATACATAACCCTATCCTCACACTAAACTAATCCTCACCCTAAATACCACCCTAACCCTAACAATCACCCTAACCCTAACCCTAACACTCACCCTAACCCTCAACCTCATCATAAAACTCACCCTAACCCTAACGCTAACGCTAACCCTAACCCTCACCCTCAGCCTAACCATAAACCTAACCCTTATCCTTACACTAACAATAATCCTATACATAACCCTAACCCTCACACTAACCCTAACCCTAACCCTACCCCTCACCCTAACCCTCATCCTAACCCTAAACCTAATGCTAACCCTCACCCTAATCATAAGCTTAACCCTAACCCTCACCCTCACCCTAACCCTGACCGTCTCCCTAAAACTCACCCGAACCCTAAACCTCACCCACAACCTAACCCTCATCCTCAACATAACCCGAACCCTCACCCTCACATTAACCCACACGCTGCACCTAAACCTCACCCTAACCCTAACCTTCACCCTAATCCCAACACTAACCCTCACCCTAAATCTAACATTCAACTTAACCCTCACCCTCACCCTTATCATCACCCTAACCCTAACCCTTACCTAACCGAAACCCTCACCATCACCCTCCCCCTCCCACTCACCATAATGCTGACCCTCACCCTAGCCCTCATGCTAACCCTCACCCTCAACCTAACCCTCACCCTGACCCTAATCCTCACCCTAACCCTATCCCTTCCCTAACCGAAACCCTCACCCTCACCCTCACTCTCACCCTCACCCTAACGCTCACCCTAACCCTAACCCTAATGCCAACCCAAAACCTGACATTCACCCTAACCATCACCATAACCCTTACGCTCACCCTAACCCTAACCCTAAACCTTCCCCTCACCAAAACCCTAACCCTCACCCTCACCCTCAAATTCCACCTAAGCCTAAACCAAACCCTAACTCTAATCCTAAACCAAACCCTCAAGCCCACCCTCCTCCTAAAACTAACCCTAACCCTCACCCTCACCCTCACCCTCACGCTCACCCTAACTCTAAACCCTAACACTCATCGTCAACCAAAAACTCACCCGAACCATAACCCTCACCCACACCCTAACCCTCATCCTCAACCGAACCCTCAGACTCACCCAAAACCTCACGCTCAACGTAACACTAACCCTAACCCTCATCCTCACCCTCGCCCTCAGCCTAACAGTACACCTAACCCAAACACTAACACTCACCCTCACCCGCACCCTAAACCTAACCCTCAGCCTAAACCAAAGCCTACACCTCACCCTAACCTTAAACCTCAATCTAACCCTAACTCTCACCATAATCCTCACCCTAAACCTCACTCTAACCCTCACCCTAACCCTAATCCTCACCCTCACCCTCACCCTAACCCTAACCCTAACCCTCAACCTCATCCTCAGCCTCACCCTCATCCTATCCCTTAACCTAACCATAACCCTAACCCTAACCCTCAGCTTCACCCTAACCCTAACCCTAATGCTAACATTCACCCTCACCCTAACCCTCACAGTCACCCTGAACATCACCCTATCCCTAACCCTCAACCTAAGACAAACCCTTACACTAACCCTAACCCTAACCCTAACCTCACACTCACCCTAACACTAACCCTCAGCCTAAACCTAACCCTCAGCCTAAACCTAAACCTCACCCTAAACCTAATGCTAACCCTAACCCTCCCCCTCACCCTAAACCTCACCCTAACACTAACCCTCACCCTAACCCTACCCCAAACCCACACCTTAACATAACCCTCACTCTAACACTCACCCTAACCCTAAAGCTAAACCTAACCCTCAACCTCAACCTAAACCTAACCCTAACCCTTATCCTCACACTAACACTAAACCTAAACCTAAACCTACCCCTCACCCTAACCCTCACCCAAACCTTAAACTTAAACCTTAACCTCACCTAACCCTAACCTAACCCTCACCCTCACCCTAAACCTCATCTTAACTCTAACCCTAAACCTAACCCTAAACCACACCCTAACCCTCACCCTCAAACTCACTTGAACCCTCAACCTCACCCTAAACCTCAGCCTCAACCTAAACCTCACACTAACCCTAACCCTCACACTAACCCTAACACTAACCCTCACCCTAAATCTTACCCTAACCCTAAACCTAACCCTAACCCTCACCCTAACCCTAACTCTAAACCTCACACTAAACCTAACCCTTCCCCTAACCCTAACCCTAAACCTTACCCTCACCCTAACCCTAACCTTAAACCTAACACTGAACCTCACCCTCACCCTAACCCTAACCCTCGAACCTAACCCTCACCCTCACCCAAAATATCACCCTAAACCTAAACCTCACCCTAACCCAAACCCTAACAATAAACCTAACCCTAACTTTCTCCGTAACCCTCAGCCTAAGCCTAACGCTAACCCAAACCCTCACCCTCTCCGTAACCCTCATCCTCCCATAACCCTAACCCTATACCTAACCCTAACCCTTAAACTAACCTAACCCTCATTCTAACACTAACGTTACACCTCACCCTAAACCTCACACTAACCCTAAACCTAACGCTAAACCTCACCTTAATCCTAACCCTAACCCTAACCCTCACGGACACCCTAAACCACACAGTCACCCTAAACCTCACCTTAAATCTAATCCTCATCCACACTGTAACCCTCACCCTAACCCTAACCCTAAACCTCACCCTCACCCTCAACCTAACCCTAAACTTAACCCTAACCCTCACCCTAACCCTTACCCTTACTCTAACCCTAAACCTGCCCCTCACCCTCACCCTAACCTTAACCCACACCCTCACTTAAAACCTAACCCTAACCCTAAACCTTAACCTAACCCTAACCCTCACCCTCACCCTAACCCTCACCCTAACCCTAATCCTTACCCTAACCCTAAACATAACCCTCACCCTCACCATCACCCTAACCCTAAACCTAAGCCTAACCCTAATCCAAACCCTAACCCTCAACCTAATCCTCACCCTCAAACTCACCTTCACCCTAAACCTCAATATAACCCTAACACTCACCCTAAACCTAAACCTAACCTTCACCCTCGCCCTCAACTTCAGCCTAACCATAACACAAACCCTAACCCTAAACCTAACCCTAACCTTCACCCTCACCCTCACCGTCACCCTCAGCCTTATCATAACCCTCACACAAATCGTAACCCTTACCCTCAACCTCACACTCATACTCACCCTAAACCTCACAGTCACCATAGACCTCACCCTAAACCTAAACCTCACCTTAAACCTAAACCTAAATCTACAACTCCCCCTAACCCTAATCCTAACCCTTAACCTCACCCTCACTGTAACCATCACCCTAACACTGACCCTCAACCTCACCCTCAACCTAACCCTCACACTAACCATAGACCTCCCCCTTACCCTAACCCTAACCCTCACCCTCACCCTCATACTCAGCCTAACCTTTAACCAAACCCTAATCCTAACCCTAACCTTCACTCACCCTAACACTAACCCTAACAATAACCCTCACAATCACCCTCTCCATCACCCTCACTCTCACCCTCACCCTCGAACTCACCCTTACCCTAACACTCACCGTCAACCTAAACTTCGCCCTAATCCTAACCCTCACCCTAAACCTAAACCTAACCCTAACCCTAACCCTCACCCTAACCCTCAACTTAACCCTCACCCTAAACCTAACAATAACCCTCATCCTAACCATAACCCTCAACCTAACCCTCATTCTAACCCTAACCCTAACCCACACCCTAACACTAACACTCACCCTCACCCTCACCCTCATCCTCAGCCTAACCCTAAACCTAACCCTAACCCTAAACCTAACCCTCACCCCTTCATTCACACTAACACTAACCATAACCCTAATGTTAACCCTAACCCTAATCCTAATCCTAACCCTAACCCTCACCCTAACTCTAAACCTAAACCTAAAACTCACCCTATCCCTAATCCTAACGCTAAACCTCACGCTCACTGTAACCATCACCCTAACCCTGACCCTCAACCTCCACCTCCCCCTAACCCTCACACTAAACCTAGCCCTCACCCTAACCATAATCCTAACCCTCATCCTCACCCTCATACTCAGTCTAACCTTTAACCAAACCCTAATCCTAACCCTAACCTTCACACTCACCCTAACCCTAGCCCTAAAAATAACCCTCACAATCACCCTCACCATGACCCTCACCCTCACCCTCACCCTCAAACTCACCTTCACCCTAACATTCACCGTCATCCTAAATTTGAACCTAAGCCTAACCCTGACCGTAAACCTAAACCTAATCTTAACCCTAACCCTCAACCTAACCCAAAACTTAACCCTCACCCTAAACCTCACACTAACCCTAACCCTAATCCATAAACTCACCCTCGCCCTAAACATAACCCTCACCCTAACCCTCAACCTAACACTAATGCTAAACCTACGTCTCACCCTCACCCTATCCCTAACCCTAAAACTTACCCTCACCCTAACTCTAACCAGCATACTAACCCTAACCCTAAACCTAACCCTCACCCTCAACCTAAACCTAACCCTCACACTCACTCTCACCCTCAGCCTGAACCTAAACCTACCCCTAACCCTCACCATAACCCTAAACCTCACTTTCACCCTCACCATCAGTCTAACACTAACCCTAATCCTAATCCTAACCCTAACCCACACCCTCAACCTCACACTAAATCTAAGACTTACCCTAACCCTCAGCCTCACCCTCACCCTCACCCTAAGTCTAACTCTATCCCTAAAACTCACCCTAACTCTAACACTCACACTAACCCTTACACTAACCCTCACTCTCACACTAATGATAACCCTAACCCTAATGTTCACCCTAACACTCACCCTAAACCTCCCCCTCACCCTCACAGTAACTCTAACCCTAACCCTAACCCTCACCCTCACCCTCACCCTAACCATAATTCTATCCTTAAACCTCACCCTAATCCTAAACCTCACCCTAACCCTAACCCTATCCCTCACACTAACCCTCACCCTAAACCTCACCCTAACACTCACGCTAACCCTAAACTTCACCCTCACCCTAACCCTTACCCTAATCCTAACCCTCACACTAAACTTAACACTCAGCTTAACCCTAACCCGAACAATAAACCTAACCCTAAGGCAAACCCTCACCCTAACCCGAAAATCCACTCTCACCCTAACCCTAACACTAACACTAAGGCTAAGACTAAACCTAACCCTCACCTTCTCCCTAGCCTTCAACTTAACCCTGAACCTAAACCTAACCCTCACCCTAAACCTAACCTTAACCCTAAACTTAACACTCACCCTAACTCTAACCCTAACCCTCATCCTTACCCTAACAATACCCCTCAGCCTAACCCTCATCCTAACCCTCACCCTAAACCTATCCCCAACCCTCACCTTCTCCATCACCCTCACCTTCACCCTCACCCTAACCCTCAGCCTCACCGTAAACATAACCTTAAAACTAACCCTCACCATAACCCTAACACTAAAACTTACCTAAAGGAAACCCTCACCTTCAACCTCACCCTCACCAAATCCCTCACCCTCACCCTAAACCTAACCCTAACACTTTCCCTAACCCTCACCCTCACCCTCATCCTCACCCTCAGCCTAATCCTAACCCTAAACCTAATACTAAATCTAACACTCACCCTCACCCTCACCACTCCGTAACACGAACACGAACCCTCACCCTAACACTAAACCTGACCCTAACCATAAACCAAACACTAACCCTAACCCTAACCCTAAACCTCACCCTCACCCTAACCCTAACCCTCACCCTCACACTCAGCCTAACCCTAAACCCAACCCTAACCCTCACCCTAAACCTAAACCTCACCCTCACACTCACCCTCAACCTTAGCCTAACCCTAACCCTAATCCTAATACTAACCCTAACCCTCACCCTCACCCTCACACTAACTCTAACCCTAACCCTAAACCTACCGTCACCAATCAACTTCACCATAACCCTAACTATCCCTAAGCCTCACCCTAACCATAACCCTCACTCTAACCCTAACTCTAACCCTCACCCTCACACTATCCCTAACCCTAACCCTAACACTCACCCTAAACCTCACCCTAACCCTAACGCTAACCCTAAACCTCAACCTAAACCTCACCCTAACCCTAAACCTCACCCTAACACTAACCCTAACCCTCACCGTAACCCTCACCCTCACCCTCACCTTCAACTGCACCCTTTCCCACATATTCACCATCACCCTATTCCTCACCCTCAACCTAGCTGTCACGCTAAACCTAACCGTCATACTAACCCTAAACTCCCTCAGCCTAACCCTAACAGTAACCCTAAACCTAACACTTACCGTCACCCTCACCCTAAGCCTCACTCTCACCATAAACCTAACCCTAACATTCACCCTCACACTCACCCTAAGCCTAACACTAACCCCAACCCTCACGCTCACCCTCACACTCACCCTAAACCTCAATCTCACCCTCACACTAACCCTAACCCTAAACCTCACCCTAACGCTAACCCTCGCCCTAAACATAACCCTAACTCTCACCCTCACCCTAACACTAAACATAACCCTTAACTTCACCTTAACATGAACTCTAATCTTAACACTAAAAATCACAGTAATCGTATCCCTCACCCTAACCCTAAGCCTACCCCTCAGCCTAAGCCTCACCATAACCATAACCCTAATCCTACTGCCCACACAATCCCTAAAACTATCCCTAACCCTAATCCTCACCCTAGCCCTCAACCTAACCCTAACCCTAACCTTAACCCACACCCTAACCCTAACTCTAACCCTAAACCTCACCCTAAGCCTAAACCTCAACCTCATATTAACCCTCACCCTCAGCCTCACCCTCAGCCTAACTCTCACCCTAACACTAACCCTAACCCTAAACCTAATCCTAACCTTCACCCTCACCCTAACTTTCACCCTAACCCTTACCCTCACCATAACCCTAACCCTAAACCTAAACCTAATCCTCAAACTAACTGAAACCTAACCCTAACCCTCCACCTGACCCTCACCATAAACCTTACCCTAAACTTCACCCTAACGCTAACCCGAACCCTAACCCTCAACCTCACCCTAACCCTCACTGTAACCCTAACACTCACCCTAAACCTACACTTCACCCACAACCTAAGCCTAACGCTAACCCTTACCCTAACCCTCACCTTAACACTACACTAAACCTCTCCCTAAACCTAACCCTCGGGCTTACCCTCACCCTAACCTAGTCCTCACCTGAACCCTAACCCTAACATTTACCATACCGAAACCCTCACCCTCACTTTTAAATTCACCCTCACCCTAACCCTAAACCTAACCCAAACCCTCACCTTAACCCTAACCCTAAGCACCACCCTAACCCTTACCCTCACCCTCAGCCTAACCCTAACCATAACCCTCACCCTCCCCGCATCCTCACCCTAATCCTAACCCTAACTATAACCCAAACCCTAAACCTCACACTCACCCTAACCCTCACCCCCACCTTACCACTCACCCTAACACTAACACTAACCATCAGACTAAACCTAACCATACCCCTGAGCCTAAACTTCATCCTAAACATAACCCTCACCCGAACCCTCATCCTCACCCTAAAACTCACCCTCACCCTAAACCTCAACCTCACCCTCACCCTCCCGATAAACATCACCCTAACCATAACCCTCACCCTAACACTATCCCTAACACTTACCTAACCGAAACCCTCACCCTCACCCTCACCCTCACCCTAACCGTAACCATACCCCTCAACCTAACCTTCATCCTAACCCTAACCCTAACCCGAAACCTCATCCAACCCCAACCCTCACCTTAACCCTAACCCTAACCCTAACCCTCACTGTAACCCTAACCCTCTCCCTATCACTATGCCTAACCTTCAACCTCACACTAACCTTAACCCTAACCCTAACCCTCACCCTAACCCTCACCGTAATCTTAACGCTAACACTAACACTCACCCCCAGTCTAAACCTCACCCTATCACAAACCCTCACGCACCCCTAACCCTCACCCTCACCTGAACCCTCACATTCACCTGAACCCTCACCCTCACGCTAAACATCACCCTAACCCTTACCCTCACCCTAAACCAAACCCTCACCCTAATCCTAAGCTTAATACTAACCCTAACACTAATCCTAAACCTAACACTCACCCTCACCCTAACACTAAACCTATCAGTAAACCTCACCCTCACACTCACCCTAACCCTAACCCTAACCCTCACCCTCACCCTAACCCTAACACTCACCCAAAGCCTAAACCTAACACTTACCCTAAACCTAACCCTACCCCTTAACCTAAATATAACCCTCACCCTCATCCTAAACCTAAACCTAAACCTAAGCCTCACCCTAACCGTAACCTTCACCTTAATCCTAACAGTAACCCTCATCCTCACCCTAACACTTACCCTCACCCTAACTGTATACCAAACCTTTACACTCATCCTAACCCTCACCCTTACCCTTACCCTCACGGTAACCCTAACCCTAACTCTAACCTTCACACTAACACTAAGGCTCACACTAACCCTAAACATACCCAACCCCCTAACTCTCAACCTAAACCTAACCCTAAACTAACCACCACCCTAACCCTTACCCTCACCCTAACCCTCACCCTAAACCTAAACGAAACCCTCACCCTAACCTTAATCCTAACACTAATCATAAACCTAACCCTCACCCTCACCCTAACCGTAAACCTAAGCCTCACCCTCACCCTAACCCTAAACTTTACCCTCACCCTCAACCTAAACCTGACCCTAACCCTCACCCTAACCAACACCCTAACCCTAACACTAACAGTAAACCTCATCCTCATCCTAACCCTCACCCGAACCCTTACCCTCACCCTATCCATCATCCTATCCCTAAACCTAACCCTCCCACTAACCCTAACCCTCACCCTAACGCTAACCCTACCCCTCACTCTAACCTACAACATGTCCCTAAATCTAACCCTAACACTAACCCTAACCCTAAACATTAGCTAAACAAAACTCTCAACCTCAGCTTCACCCTAAACCTAACCCTCACCCAAACCCTAACACTTTCACTCAGACTAACCCTCACCCAAACCCTGATCCTCTCCCTAACCCTAAACCTAAACTTCATACTCACAGCAACCCAAACCCTAAAACTAACCCTCACCCTCACCCTAACCATCACCCTAAAACTCACCCTCACCATAGCCCTTATCCTCAACCTCACCCTAACCGTAACCCTCACCCTCAACCTCACCCTCACCCTCATCCTAACCAAAACCCAAAACCTAATCCTAACCCTAACATTCACCCTCACCCTCACAATAACACTAACCCTAATCCTAACCCTCACCGTCACAGTCAACCTCACCCTAACCCTAACCCTCACCATCACCCTAATCCTTACCCTAACCTTAACCCTTACAATCACCCTCAACCTAACCCACAACCTTACCCAAACCCTAAACCTTACCCACAACCTAATAATAACCCTAACCCTCACACTAACCCTAACCTTCACCCTAAACCTAATGATAGCCCTAACCCTCACCCTCAACCTAACCCTCACCCTCAGCCTAACTCTAACCCTCACCCTGATCCTAACCCTAGCCGAAACCCTAATCCTAACCCTAACCCTAAACTCACCCTCACCTTAACCCTAAACATAACCCTAACGCTCAAACTAACACTCACCCCAACACTCACTCTACACCTAAACCTCACTCTCACCCTAATCCTCACCCTAATCCTTACCCTCACCCTAAACCTAACCCTAAACCATATCCTCACACTAAACTTAATCCTCACCCTAACACTAACCCTAGCGGTCACCATAACCCTCACCCTAACCTTCACCCTAGCCCTAATATTCACCCTCACCATAGACATCACCCTAACCCTAAACCTAACCTTCACCCTCACCCTAACCCTAACCCTCACAATCACCCTAACCCTCACCCTAGCCCTAAAACTAACCCTCACCATAAACCTCACAGTAACCCTAACCCTAACCCATAAACTCACCCTCACCCTAAACATAACCCTCCCCCTAACCCTCAACCTAACACTAATGCCAACCCTAAGTCTCACGCTCATCCTATCCCTCACCCTAAAACTTACCCTCACCCTAACCCTAACCCTCATACTAACCCTCACCCTAAACCTAACCCTCAACCTCACCCTAAACTTAACCCTCACACTCACCCTCACCCTCAGCCTAAACCTAAACCTACCCCTAACCCTCACCATAACCCTAAACCTCACTTTCACCCTCACCATCAGTCTAACACTAACCCTAATCTTAATCCTAACCCTAACCCACACCCTCACCCTCACACTAAATCTAAGCCCTACCCTAACCCTAACCCTCACCCTCACCATCAGCCTATGTCTAACTCTATCCCTAAAACTCACCCTAACTCTAACACTCACACTAACCATAACGCTTAACACTCACTCTCACACTAATCCTAACCCTAACCCTAATGTTCACCCTAACACTCACCCTAAACCTCCCCCTCACCCTCACAGTAACTCTAACCCTAACCCTAACCCTCACCCTCACCCTCACCCTAACCATAATTCTATCCCTTAACCTCACCCTAATCCTAAACCTCACCCTAACCCTAACCCTATCCCTCACACTAACCCTCACCCTAAACCTCACCCGAACACTCACGCTAACCCTAAACTTCACCCTCACCCTAACCCTTACCCTAACCCTAACCCTCACACTAAACTTAACCCTCACCCTAAACCTAACCCTAAAAATAACCCTAACCCTAACGCAAAACCTCACCCTAACCCGAAACTCCACTCTCTCCCTAACCCTAACACTAACACTAAGGCTAAGATTAACCTAACCCTCACCTTCTCCCTAGCCTGCACTTAAACCCTGAACCTAACCCTAACCCTCACCCTAATCCTAACCTTAACCCTAAACCTAACAATCAACCTAACTCTAACCCTAACCCTCATCCTTACCCTAACAATACACCTCAGAATAACCCTCATCCTAACCCTCACCCTAAACCTATCCCCAACCCTCACCCTTACCCTAACCTTCACCCTCACCCTCACCTTCACCCTCACCCTAACCCTCAGCCTCACCCTAAACATAAACCCCAAAACTAACCCTCACCATAACCCTAACACTAAACCTTACCTAAAGGAAACCCTCACCTTCAACCTCACCCTCACCAAATCCCTCACCCTCACCCTAAACCTAACCCTAACACTTTCCCTAACCCTCACCCTCACCCTCATCCTCACCCTCAGCCTAATCCTAACCCTAAACCTAATACTAAATCTAACACTCACCCTCAACCTCACCACTCCGTAACACGAACACGAACCCTCACCCTAACACTAAACCTGACCCTAACCATAAACCAAACACTAACCCTAACCCTAACCCTAAACCTCACCCTCACCCTAACCCTAACCCTCACCCTCACACTCAGCCTAACCCTAACACCAACCCTAACCCTCACCCTAACCCTAAACCTCACCCTCACACTAACCCTCAACCTTAGCCTAACCCTAACCCTAATCCTAATACTAACCCTAACCCTCACCCTCACCCTCACACTAATTCTAACCCTAACCCTAAACCTAATCGTCACCAATCAACTTCACCATAACCCTAACTATCCCTAAGCCTCACCCTAACCATAACCCTCACTCTAACCCTAACTCTAACCCTCACCCTCACACTATGCCTAACCCTAACACTAACACTCACCCTAAACCTCACCCTAACCCTAACGCTAACCCTAAACCTCACCCTAAACCTCACCCTAACCCTAAACCTCACCCTAACCCTAACCCTAACCCTGACCCTAACCCTCACCCTCACCCTCACCTTCAACTGCACCCTTTCCCACATATTCACCCTCACCCTATTCGTCACCCTCAACCTACCCCTCACCCTAAACCTAACCATCATACTAACCCTAACCTCCCTCAGCCTAACCCTTACAGTAACCCTAAACCTAACCCTTACCGTCACCCTCACCCTAAGCCTCACTCTCACCATAAACCTAACCCTAACATTCACCCTCACCCTCATCCTAAGCCTAACACTAACCCTAACCCTCACGCTCACCCTCACACTCACCCTAAACCTCACCCTCACCCTCACCCTAACCCTAACCCTAAACCTCACCCTAACGCTAACCCTCGCCCTAAACCTAACCCTAACTCTCACCCTCACCTTAACACTAACCCTAACCCTTAACTTCACCCTAACATTAACCCTAATCCTAACACTAACAATCACGGCAATCCTAACCCTCACCCTAACCCCAAGCCTACCCCTCAGCCTAAGCCTCACCATAAACATAACCCTAATCCTAATGCTCACACAATCCCTAACACTAACCCTAAACCTAATCCTCACCCTAGCCCTCAACCTAACCCTAACCCTAACCTTAACCCACACCCTAAACCTAACTCTAACCCTAACCCTCACCGTAAGCCTAAACCTCAACCTAATATTAACCCTCACCCTCAGCCTCACCCTCAGCCTAACCCTCACCCTAACACTCACCCTAACACTAAACCTAAACCTAACCCTCATCCTCACCCTAAACCTCACCCTCACCCACACCCTAACTCAAACCCTAACCCTATCCCTAACTCTTACCCTAAACCTAACTCTAACCCTAACCCTCACCCTAACCCTAACCTTCACCCTCACCCTAAACTTCACCCTAACCCTTACCCTCACACTAACCCTAACCCTAAACCTAAACCTAATCCTCAAATCAACTGAAACCTAATCTTAACTCTCCACCTCACCCTCACCATAAACCTTACCCTAAACTTCACCCTAACGCTAACCCGAACCCTAACCCTCAACCTCACCCTAACCCTCACTGTAACCCTAACACTCACCCTAAACCTACACTTCACCCACAACCTAAGCCTAACGCTAACCCTTACCCTTACCCTCACCCTAACACTAACACTAAACCTCTCCCTAAACCTAACCCTCGGGCTTACCCTCACCCTAACCTAGTCCTCACCTGAACCCTAACCCTAACATTTACCATACCGAAACCCTCACCCTCACTTTCAAATTCACCCTCACCCTAACTCTAAACCTAACCCAAACCCTCACCTTAACCGTAACCCTAAGCACCACCCTAACACTAACCCTCACCCTCAGCCTAACCCTAACCATAAACTTCACCCTCCCCGCATCCTCACCGTAGCCCTAACCCTAACTATAACCCAAACCCTAAAACTCACACTCACCCTAATACTCACCCCCACCTTACCACTCACCCTAACCCTATCCCTAACCATCAGACTAAACCTAACCATACCCCTAAGCCTAAACTTCATCCTAAACCTAACCCACACCCGAACCTTCATCCTTACCCTAAAACTCACCCTCACCCTAACCCTCAACCTCACCCTCACTCTCCAGATAAACATCACCCTAACCATAACCCTCACCCTAACACTATCCCTAACACTTACCTAACCGAAACCCTAACCCTCACCTTCACCCTCACCCTAACCGTAACCATACCCCTCAACCTAACCTTCATCCTAACCCTAACCCTAACCCGAAACCTCATCCAACCCCAACCCTCACCCTAACCCTAACCCTAACCCTAACCCTCACCGTAACCCTAACACTCACCCTATCACTATCCCTAAACTTCAACCTCACACTAACCTTAACCCTAACCCTAACCCTCACCCTATCACTAACCCTAAGCTTAACGCTAAGACTAACACTCACGCCCAGTCTAAACCTCACCCTAACACAAACCCTCTCGCACCCCTAACCCTCACCCTCACCTAAACCCTCACACTCACCCGAACCCTCACCCTCACGCTAAACATCACCCTAACCCTAACCCTCACCCTAACCCTCACCCACACCCTAAACCTCACCCTAACACACAGCCACATTCTAAACCTCACCCTCACCCCAAACCTCAAACTCACCCTAACCCTCACCCTCAACCTAAACCGCACCCTAACCCTAACCTTCACACTAACCTTAACCTTCACCCTAATCCTCACCCTCACCCTCATCCTCAAATTTACCCTCAGTCTAAACCTCACCCTCACCCTAGCCCTCACCCTAATCCTAACCATAACACTAAACCTAACCCTCACACTCAGTCTAACCCTAAACCTAACCCTAACTCTAATGCTCACCCACACCCTAACCCTAACCCTAACCCTACCTATAACACTAACCATAAGTCTAACCCTAACCCTCAACCTCACCCTCACCCTAACCCTCACCCTACCCTAAACCTAACCCTAACTATAACCCTAACCCTAACTAACTCTAACCCTCACCCTTACCGTCAACATAACCCTCACCCTAACCCTAAACCTAACCCTAAACCTATCCCTCATCCTAAACCTCACACTAACCCTAACCCTAACCCATAAACTCACCCTCAGCCTGACCATACCAATCACCCTCACCCTAACCCTCAACCTAACACTAATGCTAAACCTAAGTCTCACAATCACCCTATCCCTCACCCTAAAACTTACCTTCACCCTAACCCTAACCCTCATACTAACCCTAACCCTAAAACTAACCCTCAACCTCAACCTAAACCTAACCCTCAAACTCACCCTCACCCTCAGCCTAAACCTAACCCTACCCCTAACCTACACCATAACCCTAAACCACACTCTCACCCTCACCATCAGTCTAACACTAACCCTAATCCTAATCCTAACCCTAACCCACACCCTCAACCTCACACTAACTTTAATCCTTACCCTAAATCTAACCCTCACCCTCACCCTAAATCTATCTCTAACCCTAAACCTCACCCTAACTCTAACACTTAGCCTAATCCTAACCCTTACCCTCACTCCCACACTAACCCTAACACTAACCCTAACCCTGACGCTAACCCTAAGTGTAACCCTAACTCTCACCCTCACGGTAAAATTCACCGTAACCCTAACCCTAACCCTCACCCTCACCCTCACCCTCAACCTCACACTAACTCTAACCCTAACCCTAATTCTCACCCTCACGCTCACCCTAAACATAATTCTATCTCTAAACCTCACCCTAACCATAAACCTCACCCTAAACCTAACCTTCTCCCTCACACTTACACTCACACGAACCCTAAACCTAACACTACCCCTCAAACTAACCCTCACCCTAAACCTAACACTAACCCTCACCCTAACCCTAACAAAACCTCACCTTCAACCTAGCCCTCAGCCTAAACCTAATCCTAATCCTAACCCTAACCCACACCCTAACCCTAACCCTCTCCCTCACTCTAAACCTCACCCTCACCTTAACCCTCATCCTAAACCTAACACTCAACCTCAGCCTAACCCTAAACCTAACCCTAACCCTAACGCACACCCTCAGGCTCACTCTAACCCTAAACCTAACCCTAACTATAACCCTAACCCTAAATCTAACAATAACTCTCACCATATTCATCAACCTAACCCTCACCCTAACCCCAACCCTAACCCTCACACTCACCCTAAACCTAACCGTAACCCCAACCCTCAACCTAACCCTAACCCTAACCCTCACTCTCACACTAACCCTAAGGCCAACCCTAACGCTCACCCTAACCCTAACGCTAACCCTAACACTGACCTAACCCTAAACCTGACCGTAACCCTAACCCTCACCCACACCATCCTCCTAAACATAACCCTAAAACTAACCCTCAACCTAACCCTCAACCTAACACTCACGCTAACCCTAAACTTCACTCTCACCCTAACCCTCACCCTAAACCTTACCCTCAGCCTAACCCAAAACCTAACCCTAACCCTCACACTAAACTTAACCCTCACCCTAACCCTAACCCTACCCCTCAAAATAAACCTCCCTCTAACCCTAACCTTAACAGTAACCCTAAAGCTAACCCCATACAAAAACCCTCACCCTAACACAAACCTTCACCTTCACCCTAACCCTAACACTAACCCTCACACTAAACCTAACCCTAACCCTAACCCTCACCCTCACCCTCACCCTAACCCTCACCCTCTCGCTAAACATCACCGTAACCATAACCCTCACCCTAACCCTATCCCTAACCCTTACCTAATGGAAACCCTCACCATCAGCCCCGAGCTCACACTAATGCTAAACCTGCCCCTAAGCCTAACCTTCATCCTAACCCTAACCCTAATCCGAACCCTCATCCTAACCCTAACCCTCACCCTAACTCTAACCCTAACATTCACCCTCACACTAACCCTAACCCTAACCCTCACCCTAAACCTCACCCTAAGCTTAACGCTAACACTAACCCTCAACCTCACCCTAAATCTCACCCTAACCCTAACCCTCACACACAAACTAATCCTCACCCTCATCTGAACCCTCACACTAACCAGAACCCTGACCCTCACCTTAAACATCACCCTAACCCTAACCCTCAACCTAAACAGAACCCTAAACTTCACCCTAACAGTGAGGGTGAGGGTTAGGGTGAGGGTTTGGGTTAGGTTTAGGGTTAGGGTGAGGCTGAGGGCTAGTGTTAGCATTAGGGTTAGGTTTAGGGTTAGGATTAGGGTGAAGGTGAGGGTGAGGGTTAGGGTTAGGGCTTGGATTAGGGTTTGGGTTAGGGTTAGGCTGAGGGTGGCGGTGAGGTTGAGGTTGAGGGTTAGGGTTAGGTTTAGTTTTAGGGTGAGGGCTAGTGTGAGGGTGAGGGTTAGGGTGAGGTTTAGGGTGAGGGTGAGGGTTTCAGTTAGGAAAGGCTTAGGGTTAAGGGTAGAGTGAGGATTAAGTTGAGGGTGAGGTTTAAGGTGAGGGTTAGGGTTAGGGTGAGGATTAGGGTTAGATTTAGAATGAGGGTTAGGGTTAGGGCGATGTTTAGGTTGAGGGTGAGGATGAGGGTGAGGGCGAGTGTTAGGGTGAGGGTTAGCGTGTAGGTGAGAGTTAGGTTTAGGTTGAGGGTTAGGGTTAGGGATAGGATTAGGGTTACGGTGAGGGTAAGGTTTAGGGTGAGGGTTAGGATGAGGGTGAGGTTAGGGATAGGGTTAGTATGAGGGTTAGTCTTAGGGTTAGGGTGAGGTTAAGGAGTAGGGTGAGGGTGAGGGTTTGTTTTAGGATTAGGTTTAGGGTTATAGTGAGGGTTAGGGATAGGGTTAGGTTTAGCGTGAGGGTTTTGGTTAGGGCTAGGTTTAGAGTTAGGGTGAGGGTGAGGGTTAGGGTTTGAATTAGGGTTAGAGTTAGGGTTAGGCTGAGGTTGAGGTTGAGGCTGAGGGTGAGGGTTAGGGTTAGGGTTAGGGTTAGGGTTAGGGTTAAGGTTAAGGTTAGGGTGAGAGTTAGGGTTAGGTTTAGGATGAGGGATAGGCTGACGGTTAGGTTTAGGGTTCGGGGGAGGGTAAGGGTTAGGGTGAGGGTTAGGGTGAGGTTGTGCCATAGTGTGAGGGTAAGGGTTAAGGAGAGGGTTAGGGTGAGGGTGAGGGATAGGGTTAAGGTGACGGTTAGGGTTAAGGCAAGATTTAGGGTGAGGTTGAGTGTTAATGTTAATATTAGGTTTATGTTGAGGGTGACGGTTAGGGTGAGGTTTAGTGTTAGGGTTAGGGTTAGGGTGTGGGTGAGGGTGAGGGATAGCATTAGAGTTAGGGTTAGGGTGAGGGCTATTGTTAGCGTAAGGGTGAGAGTTAGTGTTAGGTTGAGGGTTAGGGATAGGTTTGGAGTTAGAGTGAGGGTCAGGATTAGGGTTAGTGTTAGAGTGAGGATGAGTGTGATCGTTAGGGTTAGGATTAGGGTTACGGTTAGGGTTAGGCTGAGGGTGAGGGTGAGGTTTAGGGTTAGGTTTAGGGTTAGTGTTAGGGTTTGGTTGACAGTTAGGGTTAGGGTTAGGTTGAGGGTTAGGTTTAGAGTTAGGAATAGGGTTTCGCTGAGGTTTATGGTTAGGGTTAGGGTGAGGGTTAGGGTTAGTGTGAGGGTTAGGATTAGGGTTAGGGTTAGTTTTAGGCTGAGGGAAAGGTTTAGGGTGCGTTTTAGGATGACTGTGAGGGTTAGGGTTAGGGTGAGGGTTAGCGTGAGGGTTAGGGTTACGTTTAGGGTTAGGGTGAGGGTTAGGATGAGGTTTGTTTTAGAGATAGGGTTATTGTTATGGTAAGGGTGAGGGTTAGGGTGAGGGTTAGGGTGAGGGTTAGGGTGAGGAATAGGCTTAGGATGAGGGTGATGTTTAGGGTTGGGCTTAGGTTCAGGGTTAGGTTGTGGGTGAGGTTTAGGGAGCGAGTTAGGTTTAGGGTGAGAGTAAGGATTAGAATGAGGGTTAGGGTGAGGGTGAGGGTTAGGAATAGCAGTAGGATTAGGGTTAGCGTTAGGGTGAGGGTTAGGGTTGCGGTTAGGGTTGGGGTGAGGGTAAGGCTGAGGGATATGTTGAGGGTTAGGGTTAGGGTTATGGTTAGGGTTAGGGTGAGGTTTAGGTTTAGGATTAAGGATAGGGTGAGGGTGACGGTTAGGGTTAGGCTGAGGGTTAGGGATAGAATTAGGTTTAGGGTTAGGTATAGGGTGAGGGTTAGGGTTAGGATGAGATTGAGGGTTATGTTGAGAGTTAGGGTTCGGGTTAAGTTTAGGGTGAGTGTGAGGGTGAGTATTAGGGTTAGTGTTAGGGTTAGAGTGACGGTTTGGTTTAGTGTTAGGGTGAGGGCTAGGTTTAGGGTTAGGGTGAGAGTGAGGTTCAGGGTGTGAGTTAGGTTTAGGGTTAGGGTTAGGGATAAGGTGAGGGTTTGGGTGAGGGTGAGGGTTGGGTTATGGGTGAGGGTTAGGTTAAAGGTGAGGGTTAGATTGACTGGGAGGCTTAGAGTGAGGGCGAGGGTTAAGGTTAGGTTTAGGGTAATGTTTAGGTTTCGTATTAGTGTTAGGGTGAGGTTTAGGGTGAGGGGTATATTTGGGGTTAGGGTGAAGGTTAGAATTGGTGTGAGGGTTGGGGTTAGAGTGAGGGTAAGGTTTAGGGTGAGATTTAAGGTGAGGTTTAGGGTTACTGTTAGCGTTAGGGTTAGGTTGAGGGTTAGGGTGAGGTTTAGAGTTACGGTGAGGAAGAGGGTTAGGGTTAGGGTGAGGGAGAGTGTTAGGGTTAGGGTGAGAGTTAGAGTAAGGGTTAGGGTGAGGGTGAGGTTTAGTGTTAGGTTTAGGGTGAGGGTTAGGGTGAGGATGAGGGTAAGGTTTATGTTGAGGGTTTGGGGGAGGGGGAGATTTAGGGTTAGGGTTAAGTTTTGGGTGAGGTTTAGGGTTAAGTTTAGGGTTTGGTTTAGGTTTAGGATTAGGGTTAGGTTTAGGGTAAGGGTTATGTTTAGGGTTAGGGTGAGGGTCACGGTTAGGTTTAGGGTGAGGGTTATGTTTAGGGTGAGGGTTAGATTTAGATTTAGGGTTAGGGTGAGGCTGAGGGTGAGGCTTAGGGTTAGGATTAGTGTTTGGGTTAGGGTGAAGTGACGGTGAGGCTTAGGGTTCGATTAGCGTTTGGCTTAGGGTTAGGCTGAGCATGAGGGTGAGGGTTAGGGTTAGCGTGAGGGTTAGGGTAAGGGTTAGGTTTAGGATGAGGGTTCCATTGAGGGTGAGGGTTAGGGTGTGTTTTAGGGTTAGGTTTAGGGTGTTTGTTTGGGTAATGTTGAGTTTGAGGGTTAGATTTAGGGTTAGTGTTAGAGTTAGGGTTTGGGTGAGTGTTAGGATTAGAGTTAAGATTAGGTTGAGAGCTAGGGTGAGGGTGATGGTTAGGGTGTGAGTGAAGGTGAGGGTGAGGGTTAGGGTGTGGGTTAGGGTTAAAGTTAGGCTCAGGGTTACCGTTAGGGTGAGGGTTAGGGTTAGGTTTAGGGTTAGGTTGAGGTTGAGGCTGAGGCTGAGATTTAAGGTGAGGGTGAGGGTGAGTGTGAGGGTTAGGATTAGGATTAGGTGAGTGTTATGGTTAGCGTTAGGTTTAGAATGTGGGTTAGGTTGAGCGGTAGGGTTAGGGTTAGTGTGAGGGGTAGGGTTAATGTGAGGGTTAGAGTTACGTTTAGTGTTACCGTGAGAGTAAGTGAAACGGTGAGGGTTAGGATTAGGGTTAGGGTTAGGGTTAGGGTGAGGGGTAGGGTTCGGTTTAGGTTTCACGTTATGGTTAGGGTAGGTTGAGGCTTAGGGTTAGGCTAAAGGTTAGTGTTAGGGTGAGGGTTAGGGTTAGTGTTAGGGTTAGGGATTGGTTGAGTGTTCGGATGAGTGTTTGGGTTAGGCTTAAGGTTAAGTTGAGGGTGAGGGTTAGGGTGAGGGTTAGGGTGAGGGTTAGTGTTAGGCTGATAGTGAGGGTGAGGGTGATTTTTTGGGTTAGGTTTAGGATTAGTGTGAGTGTTTGGGTTAGGGTTAGGGTTAGGATGAGGTTTAGGGTGAGGGGTAGGGTTAGGGTTAGGTTGAGGGTGAGGTTTAGGGTTAGGGTGAGTGTTAGGGTTAGGGTTAGGGTGAGGGTGAGGGTTAGGGTTAGGTTTAGGATGAAGTTTGGTGTGAGGAGTAGGGTTAGTATTAGTGTGAGGGTTAGAGTTAGTGTGAGGTTTAGGGATAGGTTTAGGGTTAGGGTTAGGGTGAGGGTTAGGGTTAGGGTTAGTGTTAAGCTGAGGGCTGGAGTGAGTGTGATGTTTAGGGTGAGGGTGAGGGTCAAGGTGATGGTGAGGGTGTCGCTGAGGGTTAGGGTAGGGTAAGGGTTAGGGTGACAGTGCGGGCTAGGGTGAGGGTGAGGGTTAGGTTTAGGGTGAGGGTCATGGTGCGGATTAGTGTTATGGTTAGGGTTAGAATGAGGGTTAGGGTGAGGGGTAGTTTTAGGGTTAGGGTTAGGGTTATTGTGATGGTAACGTTTAAAGTGAGGGTGAGGGTTAGGTTTAGGTTTAGATTTAGGATGACGGTAATTGTTAGGGTGAGGGTTAGGAAGAGGGTGAGTGTTAGGGTTAGAGTTAGGGTTAGGGTGATGTTTAAGGTTAAGGTTTGGGTTAGGGTTAGGGTTAATTTTAGGGTGATGGTTAGGTTAATGCTAAGGGTTAGGTTGAGGATGCGGATTAGGGTTAGGGTTAGGATTAGTGTGAGGGGTACGTTTAGGGTTAGAGTGACGGTAAGGTTTAGTGGGAGGGTTATGGTTACGGATAGGGTTATGGTGACGGTAAGGGTTAGGATGACGGTAGAGTGAGATTGAGTTTCAGGGTTAGCATGAGTGTTAATGTGAGGGTTAGTGTGAGTGTTAGGGTTAGGGTTAGGGTGAGGGTGAGTGTGAAGGTTAGGGTTAGGCTTAGGATCTGGGTTAGGGTTAGTGTGCGAGTTAGGGTTAGGGTTAGGGTTACGGTGAGGATTTGGGTGAGGGTGAGGTTTGGGTTGTGGGTGAGGGTTAGGGTAAAGGTGAGGGTTAGATTGAGGGTGAGGGTGAGGGATAGGGTTTGGTTTAGAGTTAGGATGAGGGTTATGGTAAGGGGTATAGATAGGGTTAGGGGTGAGAATTAGGGTTAGTGTGAGGGTGAGGAATAGGGTTCGGATTAGGATTAGTGTTAGGGTTAGGCTGAGGGTCAGGGTGAGTGTTTGGGTTAGGGTTAGGGTTAGGGTGAGTGTTAGGTTTAGGCTTAGGACTAGGATGAAATTTAAGGTGAGGGTAGATTTAGGGTTAGGTTGAGAGTTACTGTTAGGATGAGGATAAGGGTTAGGGTGAGGGTGAGGATTAGGGTGAGGATTAGGGTTAGGATGAGGGTTAGGGTTAGAATTAGGATTAGGGTGAGGGCTAGGATGAGGGTGAGGTTTAGCGGGAGGGTGAGGGTGAGGATGAGGGATAGGGGGAGGGTTAGGGTTGGGTTTAGGGTCAGGGTTATGGTGAGGGTGAGGGTTAGGTTAGGGTTAGGGTTAGCGTGAGGTTTAGGCTGAGGATGAGGTTTAAGGTGAGGGTGAAGATTGGTGTGAGTGTGAGGGTTAGAGTTCGGGTTAGGGTTAGGTTGAGCTTAAGGGTGAGGATTAGTGTTTGGATTAGTGTTAGGTTAGGGTGAGCATGAGGGTGAGTTTGAATGTTAGTGTTAGGGTTAGGGTGAGGGTTAGGTTTATTTTGAGTGTTACGGTGAGGATGAAGGTAAGGGTTAGGTTCAGGGTTAGGGTGAGGGAAAGGGTTAGGTTTAGGGTTAGTGTTAGGTTGAGGGTTAGGGTGAGGATTAGGGTGAGAGTTAGGGTTAATGTTAGCGTTATGTTTATGGTAAGGTTTAGGGTTAGTGTGAGGGTTAGGGTTAGGGTGAGGTTTAGGTTTAGGGTGAGGGATAGGGTTAGTATTAGTGTTAGGGTGAGGGCTAGTGTGAAGGTGAGGGTTAGGATTAGGCTTAGGCTTAGGGTTAGGGTTAGGGTTAGGGTGAGTGTGAGGGTGAGGGTTATTGTTAGGGTTAGGGTCTCGGTTAGGGTTATGGTAGGGTTAGGGTTAGGGTTAGAGTGAGTTTGAGGGTGAGGGTTAGGTTTAGGGTTAGAGTTAGGGATAAGGTGAGGCTTGGGTTGTGGGTGAGGGTTAGGGTAAAGGTGAGGGTTAGGTTGAAGGGGAGGGTTATAGTGATGGCGAAGGACAAGGTTAGGTTTAGTGTGGTGGTTAGGTTTCGTATTAGTGTTAGGCTGAGTGTCAGGTTGAGTGTTAGGGTTAAGGTTATTGATTGGGTGAGTGTTAGGTGTAGGCTTAGGGTTAGGATGAGGGTTAAGGTGAGGGGTAGGGGTAGGTTTAGGGTGAGGGTTAGGGTTCGGGTGAGGTTTAGGGTTAGAGTTAGTTTTAGGGTAAGGTCTAGGCTGAGTGTGTGGGTTAGCGTGAGGTGAGTTTGAGGGTGAGGGTTAGGGTTAGGTTAAGGTTTAGGGTGAGGGGTAGGTTGAGGTTTAGGGTTAGGATTTTGCTTAGGGTTAGTGTGAGGGTGAGGGTTAGGATTAGGGTTAGGGTGAGTGTGAGGTGAGGTTTATTGATAGGTTTAGGTTTAGGGTGAGGGTGAGTGTTAGGTTTAGGATTAGTGTTAGGCTTAGGGTTTGGCTTAGGTTAAGGGTGAGGGTGATGATTAGGATTAGGTTGAGGTTTAGGGTTAGGATTAGGGTGGGGGTTAGGGTTAGGGTGATGTTTAGTGTGAGGGTGAGGTTTAGGGTGAGGGTGAGAGTTCGGGTGAGGCTAAGGGTTAGGGTGTGGGTGAGAGTTACGGTTAGGGTGAGTATTAGGGTGACCGTGAGTTTGAGGGTTAGGTTTAGGGTAAGGGTTAGGGTGAGTGTTAGGGTGAGGGTGAGGGTTAGGGTTAGTGTTAGGGTTAGGGTTTGCGTGAGTGTTAGGGGTAGGGTTAGGGTTAGGGTTAGGGTTAGGGTAAGGTGAGGGTAAGTTTTAGGGTGTGGGTTAGGTTTAGGTTGAGGGTAAGGGTGAGGGTGAGGGATAGGGTTAGGTTTAGGGTTAGGGTGAGGGTTAAGGTGAGGGGTATAGTTATGGTTAGTGTTAGGTTTAGAATTAGGGTGAGTGTAAGCATGAGGAATAGGGTTCAGATTTGGGTTAGGGTTAGGGTTAGGCTGAGGGTCAGGGTGTATGTTAGGTTCAGGGTTAGGGTGAATGTTAAAGTTAGGCTTAGGGTTAGTGTGAGGGTCACTGTTAGGTTTAGGGAGAGGGTAATGTTTAGGGTGAGGGTTAGATTTAGGCTTAGGGTTAGGGTGAGGCTTAGGGTTAGGATTAGTGTTTGGGTTAGGGTGAGGGTGAGGGTGAGGCTTAGGCTTCGATTAGAGTTTGGCTTAGGTTTAGGCTGAGCATGAGGGTGAGGGTTAATGTTAGCATGAGGGTTAGGTTTAGGGTTAGGTTTAGGATGAGGGTGAGGGTGAGGGTGTGGGTTAGGGTTTGGGTGAGGATTAGGGTTAGGGTGAGTGTTAGATTTAGGGTTTGGGTGAGTGTTAGGGTTAGAGTTAGGGTTAGGGTGAGGGCTAGGTTGAGGGTGAGGGTTAGTTTGAGGGTGAGGGTGAGGGTGAGGGTAAGGGTGTGGGTTAGGGTTAGGGTTAGGGTCAGGGTTACCATTAGGGTGAGGGTTATGGTTAGGGTTAGGGTTAGGTTGAGGTTGAGGCTGAGGCTGAGTTTTAAGGTGAAGGTGAGTGTGAGGGTGAGGGTGAGAGTTAGGGTTAGGATTACTTTTAGGGTGAGTGTTAGTGTTAGTGTTAGGTTTAGTATGAGGGTTAGGGTGAGGGGTAGGGTTAGGGTTACTTTGAGAGTTATGGTTAGTGTGAGGGTTAGAGTTCGGGTTAGGCTTACCTTGAGGGTAAGTGGAATGGTGAGGGTTAGGATGAGGGTGAGGTTTAGGTTTAGGCTGAGGCTTATGTTTAGGGTGAAGGTGAGGGTTAGGGATAGCGTGAGTGTTAGGGTTAGGATTAGTGTGCGGGTTAGGGTTAGGTGATGTTTAGTGTGAGCGTGAGGTGTAGGGTGAGTGTTCGTGTTCGGGTGAGGGTGAGGGTTATGTCGTGGGTGAGAATTAGGGTTAGGGTGAGTGTTAGTGTGACGGTGTGTTTGAGGGTTAGGTTTAGGTTTAGTGTTATTGTTAGGGTTTGGGTGAGTGTTAGGGTCAAAGTTAGGATTAGGGTGAGGAGTAGTGTAAGGGTGAGGGTTAGGGTGAGTTTGAGGGTGAGGGTGAGGGTTAGGGTGAGGGTGAGGGTTAGGATTAGGCTTAGGGTTAGGGTAAGTGTTAGGGTGAGGGTGAGGGTTGGTTAGGGTTAGGTTTAGTGTTAGGGTCTAGGTTAGGCTTAGGATGAGGGTTAGGGTTAGGGTTATTGTGAGGGTGAGGTTGAGGTTGTGGGTTAGGTTTACGGTTATGGTTAGGGATTGGGTGAGGGTTTAGGTGAGGGTGAGAGTTGGGTTGTGGGTGAGGGCTAGGGTAAGGGTGAGGGTTAGATTGACGTGGAGGGTTAGAGTGAGGGTGAGGGTTAAGGTTATGGTTAGGGTGATGGTTAGGGTTCATATTAGTGTTAGGGTGAGGTTTAGGGTGAGGGGTATAGTTAGGGTTAGGGTGAAGGTTAGGATTGGTGTGAGGGTTAGGGTTAGGTTTAGGGTTAGAGTGAGGGTAAGGATTAGGGTGAAGTTTAGCATGAATTTTAGGGTTTGTGTTAGAGTTATGATTAGGTTGAGGGTTAGGGTGAGGTTTAGAGTTAGGGTGAGGGTGAGAGTGAGGCTTAGGGTTCGGGTTTGGGTTCGGGTTATGGTTAGGGTAGGGTGAGGGTTAGGGTTAGGCTAAAGGTTAGTGTTAGAGTAAGGGTTAGGGTTAGTGTTAGGGTTAGGGTTTGGTTGAGTGTTAGGGTGAGTGTTTGGCTTAGGCTTAGGTTTAGGGTGAGGGTGAGGGTTAGGGGGAGGGTTAGGGTTAGTGTTAGGGTTAGTGTATGGGTTAGGCTGAGGGCTAGGTTTAGGGTGAGGCTTAGGGTGAGGGTGAGGGTGAGGGTGAGGTTTAGCGTGTAGGTGAGGGTTAGGCTAGGGTGTGGGTTAGGGTGAGGTTTCGTAATAGGCTGATAGTGAGGGTGAGGGTGAGGTTTAGGGCTAGGTTTAGGATTAGTGTGAGTGTTAGGGTTAGGGTTAGGCTTAGGATGAGTTTTAGGGTAAGGGGTAGGGTTACAGTTAGGTTGAGTTTGCGGGTGAGGGTGAGGTTTAGTGTTAGGGTGAGTGTTATTTTTAGGGTAAGGGTGAGGGTGAGAGTTAGGGTTAGGTTTAGGATGAGGGTTAGTGTGAGGGGTAGTGTTAGGTTTAGTGTGAGGGTTAGGGTTATTGTGAGGGTTAGGGATAGGTTTAGGGTTAGGGTTAGGCTGAGGGCTAGGGTGAGGGTGAGGTTTATGGTGAGGGTGAGAGAGAAGGTGAGGGTGAGGGTGTCACTCAGGGTTAGGGTAGGATGAGGTTTTGGGTGACGGTGAGGTTTAGGGTCAGGGTTAGGTTTAGGTTAAGGTTTAGGGTGAGGGGTAGGGATAGGGTTAGTGTGAGCCTTAGTGTAAGTGTGAGGGTTAGGATTAGGTTTAGGGTTAGGGTTACAGTGAGGGTAAGTGTAAAGGTGAGGGTTAGGATGAGGGTGAGGGTTAGGGATATGTTTAGGGTGAAGGTCAGTGTTCGGGTGAGAATGAAGGTTAGGGTTAGGGTTAGGGTGAGGGTTAGGGTTAGGGTGAGGGTGAGGGTTAGTTTTAGGGTTAGGGTGAGGATTAGGGTTAGGGTTAGGTTAAGGGTTTGTGTGAGGGGTAGGGTGAGGTTTAGGGTTAGGGTTTAGTTTAGGGTTAGGGTGAACGTGAGGGTTAGGGTTAGGGTTAGCATGAGGTTTAGGGTGAGGGTTAGGGTTAGGGTGAGGGTTAGGTTTAGGGTGATGTTAGGGTGAGGGTGAGGGTGAGGGTTAGGGTTAGGATTACGGTTAGGGTTAGGGTTAGACTGAGGGTGAGGGTGAGGGTGAGGGTTTGGTTTAGGTTGAGGGTAAGTGTTAGGGTTAGGTTTAGGGTGAGGGTGACGGTTAGGGCTAGGGTTATGGTTAGGGTTAGGATGAGGGTTAGTGTGAAGTGGAGGGTTAGCTTAGGGTGAGGATGAGGTTGAGTGTGAGGTTTAGTGTTAGGTTTAGGATTAGTGTGCGTGTTAGGGTTAGGGTAGTGTTAGGATGAGGTTTAGGTTGAGGGGTAGGTTTAGGGTTAGGTTGAGAGTGAGGTTGATGGTGAGGTTTAGGGTTAGGGTGAGGGTTAGGGTTAGGTTTAGGATGAGAGTGAGGGTTAGGGTTAGGTTTAGGATGAGGGTTAGTGTGAGGGTTAGGGTTAGGGTTAGTGTTAACCTTATGGTTAGTGTGACGGTTAGGGTTAGGTTAAGGGTTAGGGTAATGTTTAGGATTTGGTTCATGGTTAGGCCGAGGGCTAGAGTGAGGGTGAGGGTGAGGGTGAGGGTTAGGGTGTGGTTGAGGTTTAGGGTAGGGTGAGGATTAGAGTGACAGTGATTTTTAGATTGAGGCTGAGGGTAAGGGTTCGCGTTAGGGTTAGGGACAGGGTGAGGATTAGGGTTACTGTTAGGGTTAGGATGAAGCTTAGGTTGAGAAGTAGTTTTATGATTGGGGTTAGGGTTATGGTGAGGTTAAGGGTTACGGTGAGGGTGAGGGTCGGGTTTAGGATTATGGTGAGGGTAATTGTTAGGGTGAGGGTTACGATGAGGATGAGGTTTAGGGCAAGGGTTAGGGTGATGTTTAAGGTTAAGTTTAGGGTTTGGATTAGGGTTAGGGTTAGGGTGAGGGTAAGGGTTAACTTGAGAGTGCAGATTAGGTTTAGGGTTAGGATTAGTGTGAGGGTTAGGTTTAGGGTTAGGGGGAGGGTTAGGTCTAGTGTGAGGGCTAAGGTTAGGGATAGGGTTAGGGTGAGGGTAAGGGTTAGAATGAGGGTAGGGTGAGAGTTAGGTTTAGGGTTAACATGAACGTTAGGGTGAGGTTTAAGTTGAGGTTTAGGGTTATGGCTAGAGTTAGCATTAGGTTGAGGCTTAGGATGAGGTTTAGAGTTATGGTGAGGTTGAGTGTTAGGTTTAGGGTTAGGGTGAAAGTTAGGGTTAGGGTGAGAGTTAGAGTTAGGGTTAGGGTTAGGTTGAGGGCTAGGGTGAGGGTGAGGGTTAGGGTGAGGGTGAGGGTGAGGGTGAGGGTTAGGGTGTGGGTTTTGGGTTAGATTTAGGATTAGGGTTTCGCTTTTGTAAGGGTTATGGTTGGGGTTAGGGTGAGGTTGATGCTGAGGCTGAGGTTTAAGGTGAGTTTGATGGTGTGTGTGAGGGTGAGGGTTAGGGTTCGGGATAGGATTAACTTGAGGGTGAGGGTGAGGATTAGTTTTTGGATTGGTGTTAGGGTTAAGGTTAGGCAGAGGGTGTGCGTGAGGGTGAGGTCGAGGGTTAAGTTTATGGTGAGGGTTAAGGTGAGGATGAAGGTAAGCGTTAGGTTGAGGGTTAGGGTGAGGGTGAGAGTTAGGGTTAGTGTGAGGGTGAGGGTTAGGGTTAAGTTTAGGTTTAGGGTGAAGGTTAGGGATAATGTTAGGGTTAGGTTTAAGGTAAGGGTTAGGGTTAGGGTTATGTTTAGGGTGAGGGTTACGGTTAGGTTTACTGTGAGGGTTAGGGTTAGGGTGAGGGGTAGGGTTAGGTTTAGCGTTAGGGTGGGGGTGAGAGTGAGGGTTAGGTTTGGGATTAGGGTTAGAGTGAGGGTGAGGGTGAGTGTGCGGCATAGGGTTAGGATTAGTGTTTCGGTTGGGTTTAGGCTGAGGGTGAGGGTGAGTTTTAGCGTGAGTGTTAGGGTTAGGGTTAAGTTTAGGTTAAGGGCTAGCCTGAGGGTTAAGTTTAGGTTTAGGGTGAGGTTGAGGGTGAAAGTTAGGCTGAGGTTTATGGTTAGGTTGAGGTTTAGGGTTAGGGTTACTTTTAGGTTGAGGGTTAGGGTGAGAGATAGTGTTAGGCTTAGTGTGAACCTTAGTGTTAATTTGAGGTTAGGATTAGTGTTAGGGTTACTGTGAGTGTAAGTGTAAGGATGAGGTTTAGGATGAGGGTGAGGGTTAGGGATAGGTTTAGGGTGAGGGTGAGTTTTAGGGTGAGGATGCGGGTTAGGATTAGGGTTAAGGGTAGGTTTAGGGTTAGGGTTAGAATGAGGGTGAGGGTGAGGGTAAGGTTTTGGGATAGGGGGAGGGTTAGGTTTAGGGTGAGGTTGACAGTGACTGTTAGGTTTAGGTGTAGGGTTAGGATGAGGGGTAGGGTAAGACATAGGGTTATGATTAGGATGAGGGTTAGGGTTAGTGTGAGGTATAGTGTTAGGGTTAAGGTGACGGTAAGAGTTACTGTGAGGGTTAGGGTGAGGGTGAGGGTAGGGTTAGGGTTAGGTTGTGGGTGAGGGTTAAGGTTAGGCTGAGTGTTAGAATGACGGTGAGTTTGAGGGTTAGGTTTAGGGTAAGGGTTAGGGTGAGGGTGAGGTTTAGGGTTAGATTTAAGGTTAGTGTGAGGTTTAGGTTTTGGGTGAAATTTAGGGTTAGGGTTAGGGTTAGGATAGGGTGCAGGTAAGGTTTAGGGTGAGGGTTAGGGTTAGGCTGAGGCTGAGGGTAAGGGTGAGGCTTAGGTTTAGGTTTAGGGTTAGGCTGAGGTTTCAGGTGAGGGGTATAGTTAGGGTTAGGGTTAGAGTTAGAATTAGGGTGAGTGTGAGGGTGTGGGTTAGATTTAGGATTAGGGTAAGGGTTAGGGTTTGGGTTAGACTGAGGCTCAGGGTGAGTGTTAGGCTTAGGGTTAGGGTTAGGGTGAATGTTAGGGTTAGGTTTAGGGTTAGGATGAGGGTTAAGGTGAGGGGTAGGGTTAGGGGTAGGTTGAGGGTTAGGGTTAGGGTGAGTGTTAGGGTTAGGGTGAGGGTAGTGTTTAGGGTGAGGTTTAGTATGAGCATGAGGTTTTGCGTTAGGGTGAGGGTTAGTTTTAGAGTTAGAATTACTGTGAGGGCTAGGGTGAGGGTGATATTTAGGGTGAGGGTGAGAGTGAGGGTGAGGATTACGTTGTGAGTTAGGTTTAGGGTTTGGGTCAGGGTTACGTTTAGGGTTCGGGTTAGGGTTCGGGTTAGGGTTAGGTTTAGGGTGAGGCTGAGGCTGAGGTTTAAGTTGAGGGTGAGGGTGAGTGTGAGGGCGAGGTTTCAGTTTCGGGATAGGGTTAGGTTGAGTGTGAGGGTGAGGGTTCCTGTTTGGATTAGGTTTAGGGTTAGTGTTAGGCTGAGGGTGAGCGTGAGTGTGAGGGTGATGGTTAGTGTTAGGGTTAGGGTGAGGGATAGGTTTACTGTGAGGGTTATGGTAAGGATGATGGTGAGTGTTAGGTTTAGGGTTAGGGTGAGGGATAGGGTGAGGGTAAGGGTGAAGGTTAGAGTGAGGGTTAGGATTAAGTTAAGTGTTAGGTTTAGGGTGAGATTTAGGGTTAATTTTAGGGTTAGGTTTAGGGTAAGGGTTAGGGTGAGGATGAGGGTTAGGGTTAGGTTGAGGTTTAGGGTTAGGGTGAGGGTTCGGGTTAGGATTAGGGTTAGGGTTAGGGCTAGGGTGAGGGTGAAGCTTAGGATTAGGATTACGGTTAGGTTGAGGTTTAGGGTTAGGATTAGGTTTAGGGTTAGTGTGAGGGTTAGGGTTAGGGTGAGGATTAGGTTTAGTGTGAGTGTTATGGTTTGGGATAGGGTTAGGGTTAGGGTGAGGGTGAGGTTTAGGGTTAGGGTAGGGTTAGGGTGAGTGTTAGGGTTAGGCTTAGGTTTAGGATGAGGGTTAAGGAGACGGGTAGGTTTACGGTTAGGGTGAGGCCTAGGGTTAGTGTAAGAATACGGGTTAGGGTGAGGGTTAGGATGAGGGTGAGGGTTAGAGTTAGAGTGAGGGTTAGGGTTAGGGTGAGGACCAGGATCAGGCTGATGGTTAGGGTTAGAGTTAGGGTTAGGTTGAGGGTTAGGTTGAGGTTTAGAGTTAGCGTGAGGTTTCGGTTTATGGTTCGGTTTAGGGTGAGATTGAGGCTGAAGCTGAGGTTTAACGTGAGGTTGAGGGTGAGGTTGAGGGTCAGGGTTAGGTTTCAGGTTAGGGTTAGCTTGAGGGTGAGGTTGAGGGTTAGTGTTTGGACTAGGGTTAGGGTTAGGGTTAGGCTGAGGGTGAGCGTGAAGGTGAAGGTGAGGTTTAGTGTTAGGATTAGTGTGAGGGTTAGGTTTCTTGTAAGGGTTAGGGTAAGGATGAAGGTAATGGTTAGGTTGAGGTTTAGGGTGAGGGGGAGAGTTAGGGTTAGGGTTAGGGTTAGGGTGAGGTTTAGGTTGAGAGTTAGGGTTAAGTTTAGTTTTAGGTTTAGGGTGAGGTTTAGGGTTAATGTTCAGGTTAGGTTTAGGGTAAGGGTTGGGTTAGGGTTAGGGTTAGGGTGATGGTTACGGTTAGGTTTAGGGTTAGGGTTAGGGTGAGGGTTAGGGTTAGCTTTAGGGTTAGGATGAGAGTTAGCATGAGGGTTAGGGTTACAGTTAGGTTTAGGGTTAGGGTTAGGGTGAGGGTGAAGGTTAGGTTTAGGCTTAGGTTTGGGGTGAGCTTTAGGGTTAGGGTTAGGTTTAGTGTCAGAGTGAGGGGTAGGGTTAGGTTTAGGGTGAGGGTTAGGTTTATTGTGTTATGCTTAGGGATAGGTTTAGGGTGAGGGTAAGGGTTAGGATGAGGGTAGGGTGAGAGTGAGGTTTAGGGTTAGCATGAGTGTTAGGGTGAGGGTTAGTGTGAGGGTTAGGTTTAAGGTAAAGTTGAGGGTGAGGTTGAGGGTGAGGGTAAGGGTTAGTGTTAGGGTTAGGGATAGGGTGAGGGTTTGGTTGAGGGTGAGGGTTGGGTTGTGGGTGACAGTTACGGTAAAGGTGAGGGTTAGGTTGGCAGGGAGGGTTAGAGTGAGGGCAAGTGTTAAGGTTAGGGTTTGGATTAGTGTGAGGTTTAGGGTCAGGTTTAGAGTGAGGGTAAGGGTTTGGGTGAAGTTTAATGTGAGGTTTAATGTTAGGGGTAGAGTTAGTTTTAGGTTGATGGTTAGGGTGAGGTTTAGATTTAGGGTGAGGGTAACGGTTAGGGTTAGGTTTAGGGTGAGGTTTAGGTTTAGGGTGAGAGTTAGAGTTAGGGTTAGGGTGAGGTTGAGGGTTAAGTTTAGGGTGATGTTTAGTGTGAGGGTGATGGTTAGGTTGAGGGTGAGCGTTCGGGTGAGCGTGAGGGTTAGGGTGCAGGTGAGGGTTAGGGTTAGGGTGAATGTTAGAGTGACAGTGAGTTTGAGTGTTAGGTTTAGGGTAAGTGTTAGGGTGAGTGTGATGGTTAGGGTTAGGGTTTGTGTTAGTATTAGGATTAGGGTTTGGGTGAGTGTTAGGGTTAGGTTTAAGTTTAGGGTTAGGGTAGCGTGAGGGTAAGATTTAGGGTGAGGGATAGGCTTAGGATGAGGGTGAGGGTGAGAGTGAGTGTTAGGGTTAGGTTTAGAGTTAGGGTGAGGGTTAGGGTGAGGGGTATAGCTAGGGTTAGGGTTAGGGTTAGAATTCGGGTGATTGTGAGGGTGAGGAATAGGGTTAGGATTAGGGTGAGGGTAAGGTTTAGGCTGAGGGTCAAAATGAGTGTTAGGGTTAGGGTTAGGTTTAGGGTGCGTGTTAGGGTTAGGCTTAGGGTTAGGATGAGGGTTAAGGTGAGCGGTAGGGTTAGGGTTAGGGTGAGGGTTAGGGTTAGTGTGAAGTTTAGGGTTAGGGTGAGGGTAAGTTTTGGGGTGAGGGTTAGGATGAGGGTGAAGGTTAGGGTTAGGGTGAGGGTTAGGGTTAGAGTTATGATTAGTGTGAGGGCTATGGTTAGTTTGAGGGTTAGGGTGACCGTGAGGGTTAGGGTGAGGGTTAGGGTGTGGTTTAGCATTAGGGTCAGGGTTATGGTTAGTGTGCTTGTTAGGGTTAAGTTTAGGGTTAAGTTGAGGGTGAGGCTGAGGCTGAGGTTTAAGGTGAGGGTGAGGGTCAGTGTGAGGGGAGGGTTAGGTTTTGCGTTAGCATTAGGTTTAGGGTGACTGTGAGTGTTAGTGTTTGGATTAGGGTTAGGGTTTGGGTTAGGCTGAGGGTGATGGTGAATGTGAGGGTGATGGGTAGTGTTTGGGTTAGGGTGTGGGATAGGTTTATGGTGAGGGTTTGGGTGAGGATGAGTGTAAGGGTTAGGTTTAGGGTTAGGGTGAGGGGCAGGGTTAGGGTTAGGGTTAGGGTGAGGTTGAGGGTTATGGTGAGGGTGAGGGTTAAGTTAAGGGTTAGGTTTAGGGTGAGAGTTAGGGTTAATATTAGGGTTAGGTTTAGGGTGAGGGTGAGTGTTAGGGTTAGGGTGAGGGTTAGCGTTAGGATTAGGGTTAGGGTGAGGGGTAGGGTGAGGGTTAGGTTTAGTGTGAGTGTTATGGTTAGGTATAGGGTTATGGTGAGGGTAAGGGTTAGGATGAGGGTAGGGTGAGAGTAAGGTTTAGGGTTAGCATGAGTGTTAGGGTGAGGGTTACTGTGAGGTTTAGGGTTAGGGTTAGGTTGAGGGTGAGGTTGAGGGTGAGGGTCAGGGTTAGGCTTAGGGTTAGGGATAGGGTGAGGGTTTGGGTGACGGGGAGGGTTGGATTATAGGTGAGGGTTAGGATAAAGGAGAGGGTTAGGTTGACAGGGAGGGTTAGAGTGAGAGCGATGGTTAAGGTTAGGGTTACTGTGAAGGTTAGGGTTCATATTAATGTTAGGGTGAGGGGTAGGGTGAGGGGTATAGTTAGGGTTGAGGTGAGGGTTAGGATTAGTGTGAGGGTTAGGATTAGTATGAGGGTTAGGGTTGGGTTAGGGTTAGAATGAGGGTAAGGGTTAGGGTGAGGTTTAGGTTTAGGTTTAAAGTTAGGGTTAGGTTGAGGGTTAGAGTAAGGTTTAGATTTAGGGTGATGGTGACGGTTAGGGTTAGGGTTAGTGTGAGGGTTAGGGTTAGGGTGAGAGTTAGAGTTAGGGATAGATTGAGGGTGAGGGTTAGGGTTAGGTTTACGGTTAGAATTAGGGTGAGAGTGATGAACAGGTATAGGTTTATTATTAGAGTTAGGGTTAGGGTTATGCTGAGGTTGAGGGAGAGTGTTAGGGTTAGGTTAGGGTTAGGGTGAATGTTAGGGTTAGGCATAGGTTTAGGATGTGGTTTAAGATGAGGGGTAGGTTTAGGGTTTGGGTGAAGGTTACGGTTTGGGTGAGGGTTAGGGTGTGAGTTATGGTTAGTGTTAGGGTCAGGGTTATGGTTAGGGTGAGGGTAAGGATTAGGTTTAGAGTTAGTGTGAGGGTGAGCTTTAGGGTTAGTTTAAGTGTTAGGGTGAGGGGATGGGTTATGGTTAGTGTTAGGCTGAAGCTGAGGTTTAACTTGAGGATGAGGGTGAGTGTGAGGGTCAGGAGTATGGTTCGGTTTAGGGTTAGCTTGAGGGTGAGGGTGAGGGTTAGTGTTAGGATTAGTGTTAGGTTTAGGGTTAGGGTGAGGGTGAGCGTCAGGGTGAGGGTGAGGTTTAGTATTAGGGTTAGGTTGAGGGCTAGTTTTCTTGTGAGGATTAGGTTGAGGATGAGGGTAAGGGTTAGGTTGAGGTTTAGGGTGAGGGGGAGGGTTAGGGTTAGGGTTAGTGTGAGGTCTAGGGTGAGAGGGTTAAGTTTAGGTTTAGGTTTAGGGTGAGGGTTAGGGTTAATGTTAGGGTTAGGTTTAGGGTAAGAGTAAGGGTTAGGGTTCGGGTGAGGGTTACGGTTTGGTTTAGGGTGAGGTTTAGTGTTAGGGTGAGGGTTAGGGTTAGGTTTAGGGTTAGGGTGAGGGTCAGGGTGAGGTTTAGGGTTGGGGTTAATTTTAGGGTGAGGGTGAAGTTGAGGGTGAGGCTGAGGTTTAGGATTAGGGTTTGGGTTAGGTTTAGGCTGAGGGTGAGGGTGAGGGTTAGCATGAGCATTAGGGTTAGGGTTAGGTTTAGGTTGAGGTTTAGATGAGGGGTAGGGTTAGCGTTAGTGTGAGCCATAGTGTTAGTGTGAGTGTTAGGATTGGGGTTAGGGTTAGGGTTACCGTGATGGTAAGGGTTAGGCTTAGGATGAGGGTGAGGGTTAGGGATACGTTTACGGTGAGGGTGTGTGTTAGGGTGAGGATTAGGTTTAGGGTTAGGGTTAGGTTGAGGGTTAGGGTTACGGTGAGGGTGAGGGTTAATTTTAGGGTTAGGGTGAGGGTGAGGATTAGGGGTAGGTTAAGGGGAGTAGGGTGAGATTTACGGTTAGGGTTTTGTTTAGGGTTAGTTTGAAGGTGAGGGTTAGGTTTAGGGTTAGCGTTAAGGGTCAGTGTGAGGGTTATGGTTAGGGTTAGGGTTAGGTTTAGGGTTTAGTTTAGGTTGAGGGTTAGGGTGATGGTGAGGATGAGGGTTAGGGTTAGGATTACGGTTAGTGTTAGGTTTAGACTGAGGGTTTGGGAGAGGGTGAGGTTGAGGATTTGGGTTAGATTGAGGGTTAGGTTTAGGGTTAGGTTTAGGGTGAGGGTGACGGTTAGGGTTAGGGTTAGGGTTAGGATGAGGGTTAGGGTGAGGGGTACGGTTAATGTGAAGGTTAATGTTCGGGTTAGGGTGAAGGTAAGTGTTAGTGTGAGGGTTAGGTTGAGTGTGAGGGTTAGGGTTAGGGATAGGGTGAGGGTTAGGGTGAGGTTTAGGGTTTGGTTTAGGGTTAGGATGAGGGTTATGGTGAGGGTTAGTGTTAGGATTACTTATAGTGTGAGGGTGAAGGTAAGGGTAAGGATGAGGGTTAGGGTAAGGGTGAGTGTTAGGTTTAGGTTAAGGTTTAGAGTGAGGGTTAGGTTTAGGCATAGTTTGAGAGTTAGGGTTAGGGTGCAGATTAGGGTGAGGTTTAGGGTTTGGTTTAGGGTTAGGATGAGGGTTATGGTGAGGGTTAGTGTTAGGATAACTTATAGGGTGAGGGTGAAGGTAAGGGTAAGGATGAGGGTTAGGTTGAGGGTGAGTGTTAGGTTTAGGGTAAGGTTTAGGATGAGGGTTAGGTTTAGGCATAGTTTGAGAGTTAGGGTTAGGGTGCAGGTTAGGGTTAGGGTGATGTTTAGTGTGAGGGTAATGGTTAGGTCGAGGTTTCGGGTTTGGGTAGGGGTGAGGTTTAGGGTTAGGGTGAGTGTTAGAGTGACGGTGAGTTTGAGTGTTAGGTTTAGGGTAAGGATTAGGGTAAGTGTTAGGGTGAGTGTGAGGTTTAGTGTTAGATTTAGGTTTAGTGTTAGGATTAGGGTTTGGGTGAGAGTTAGGTTTAGGGTTAGGTTTAGGGTTAGGGTAGGGTGAGGGTAAGCTTTAGGGTGAGGGTTAGGTTTAGTCTGAGGGTTACGGTTAGGTTTAGGGTTAGGGTTAGAATTAGGGTGAGTGTGAGGGTGAGGAATACGGTTAGCATTAGGGTTAGCTTTAGGGTTAGGCTGAGGGTCAGAATGAGTGTTAGGGTTAGGGTTAGGGTTAGGATGAGTGTTAGGGTTAGCATGAGGTTTAAGGTGAGGAGTAGGGTTAGGGTTAGGGTGAGGGTTAGGGTTAGTTTGAAGTTTAGGGTGAGGGTGAGGATAAGGTTTAGTGTGATGGTTATGATGAGGATGAAGTTTAGGGTGAGGGTTAGGGTTAGGGTGAGGGTTAGAGTTAGATTTAGGATTGGGGTGAGGGCTAGGGTGAGGTTGAGGTTTAGGGTGAGGGTGAGGGTGAGGGTTAGGGTGTGGTTAGGGTTAGGGTTAGGGTCAGAGTTAGGGTTAGTGGGAGTGTTAGGGTTAAGGTTAGGGTTACGTTGAGGGTGAGGCTGAGGCTGAGGTTTAAGGTGAGGGTGAGGTTGAGTGTGAGGATAGGTTTAAGGTTTGGGTTAGGGTTAGGTTGAGAGTGAGGGTGAGGGTTAGTGTTTGGATTAGGGTTAGGCTGAGGGGTTAGGGTGAGGGTGAGGGTGATGTTTAGCGTTAGGGTTAGAGTGAGGGATAGGTTTATTGTGAGGTTTATGGTGAGGATGAGGGTAAGGGTTAAGTTTAGGGTTAGGGGGAGGGGGACGGTTAGGTTTAGGTTTAGGGTTAGGATGAAGGTTAGGTTGAGGGTTTGGGTTAAGTTTAGGGTTAGGTTTAGGGTGAGAGTTAGGGTTAATGTTAGGGTTAGGTTTAGGGTAAGGTTTAGGGTGAGGGTGAGGATTAGTGATAGGGTGAGTATTAGGGTTAGGGTGAGGGTTGGGGTAGGGATTAGGGTTAGGGTGAGGGCTAGGGTGAGGGTGAGGGTTAGGATTAGGCTTAGGGTTAGGGTGAGTTTTAGGGTTAGGTTTAGGTTTAGGGTTAGTGTGAGGGGTAGGGTTAGGGTTAGTGTGAGGGTTAGGTTTAGTGTGAGTGTTATGATTAGGGATAGGGTTAGGGTGAGGGTAAGGTTAGGATGAAGGTAAGGTGAGAGTACGGTTTAGGGTTAGTATGAGTGTTAGGGTGAGGGCTAGTGTGAGGGTTAGGGTAAGGGTAAGGTTGAGGGTGAGGTTGAGGGTCAGGGTTAGGCTTAGGTTTAGGGTTAGGGATAGGGTGAGAGTTAGGGTGAGGGTGAGGGTTAGGTTGTGGGTGATGGTTAGGTTAAAGGTGAGGGTTAATTTGACAGGGGCGGTTAGAGTGAGGGAGAGGGTTAAGGTTACGGTTAGGTTGAAGGTTAGGGTTAGCGTTAGGATTAGGGTGAGGGTTGGGGTGAGGTTGAGGTTTAGGGTGAGTGTTAGAGTGAGGGGTATAGATAGGGTTAATGTGAGGATTAGGATTAGTGTGAGGGTTAGGGTTAAGGTTAGTGTTAGAGTGAGGGTAAGGGTTAGGTTGAGGTTTAGGGTGAGGTTTAGGGTTAGGGTTAGAGTTAGGGTTAGGTTGAGGTTAGGGTGAGGTTTAGATTTAAGGTGAGGGTGACAATTAGGGTTAGGGTTCGGTTGAGTGTTTGCGTTAGGGTGAAAGTTAGAGTTAGGGTTAGGGTGAGGTTGAGGATTAAAGTTAGGTTTAGGGTTAGAATTAGCGTGAGGGTGAGGGTGAGTTATAGGGTTAGGATTATAGTTAGGGTTAGGGTTAGGCTGAGGGTGAGGGTGAGTGTTAAGGTTAGGGTCAGGGTTAGGGAGAGTGTTAGGGTTAGGATAAGGGTTAAGGTGAGGGGTAGGGTTAGGGTTAGGTTGAGGGTTAGGGATAGGGTGAGGAATAGGGTGTGTGTTATGGTTAATGTTAGGGTCAGGGTTACGGTTAGGGTTATGTTTAGGGTTAGGGTTAGGGTGAGGTTGAAGCTGAGAATGAGGTTTAAAGTGAGGGTGAGGGTGAGTGTGAGGGTGAGGCTTAGGGTTAAGTTTATTGTGAGGGTTAGGGTGAAGATGAGGGTAAGGGTTAGGTTGAGGTTTAGGGTGAGGAGGAGGGTTAGGGTTAGGGTTAAGCTTAGGGTTAGGTTTAGTTTGAGGGTTAGGGTTAATGTTAGGGTTAGGTTTAGGGTAAGGGTTAGGGTAAGGGTTAGGGTTAGGATTAGGGTGAGGGTAATGGTTATGTTAAGGTGAAGTTAGGGTTAGGTTTATGGTTACAAGGAGGGGGTGGGGGAGGGTTATGGTTCGGGTTAGGGTTAGGGTGAGGGTGAGGGTGAGGCTTAGGCTTAGGATTAGGGTTTGGGTTAGGGTTAGGCTGATGATGAGGGTGAGGGTTAGTTTCAGGGTTAGGTTTAGGTTGAGAGTTAGGGTGAGTGGTAGGTTAAGGGTAAGGTTAAGTGTGAGAGTGAGTGGGAGGTTGAGGGTTAGGGTGAGGGTTAAGGTTAGGGTGAGGGTAAGGGTTAGAGTTAGGTTTAAGTTGAGGGTTAGGTTGAGGGGCACTGTTAGGGTTAGTGTGAGCCTTAGTGTTAGTGTGAGGGTTAGGTTTAGGGTTAGGAGTAGGGGTAACGTGAGGGTAAGGGTAAGGGTGAGTGTTAGGATGAGGGTGAGGGTTAGGGATAGGCTTAGGGTGAGGGTGAGTGTTAGGGTGAGGATGAAATTTAGTTTTAGGGTTGGGGTGAGTGTTAGGGTTAGGGTGATGTTTACGGTTAGGTTTAGACTTAGGGTGAGGATGAGGTTTAGGTTTAGAGTAAGTGTTAGGGTGAGGAGAAGGGTGAGGGTTAGGGTTTTGTTTAGGGTTACGGTGAGGGTGAGGGTTATTGTTAGATTTAGAGTGAGTGTAAAGGTGAGGTATAGTTATAGGTTTAGGTTTAGTGTGAGAGTGTTATGTTTAGTATTAGTGTTAGGATTAGGGTTAGGCATAGAGTTAGGGTGAGGTTGAGGGTTAGGGTTAGGGTTAGGGTGAGGGTGAGGTTTAGGGTCAGGTTTAGGGTGCGGGTTAGGGTTAGGGTGATGTTTAGTGTGAGGGTGAGTTTTAGGGTGAGGGTGAGTTTTCAGGTGAGGGTTAGGGTGTGGGTGAAGGTTAGGGTTAGGGTGAGTGTTAGGGTGACAGTGAGTTTGAGGGTTAAGTTTAGGGTAAGGGTTAGGGTTAGTGTTAGGGTGAGGGTGAGGGTTAGGGTTAGTTTTAAGGTTAGTGTTACAGTTAGGGTTTTGGTGAGTGTTAGGGTTAGTGTTAGTGTTAGGGTAGGGTGAGGGTAACGTTTAGGGTTAGACTGAGGGTGAGTGTTAGTGTAAGGGTTAGAGTTAGTGTGAGGGTTAGGTTTAGGGTTAGGGTTAAGGTTAACGTGAGGGTAAGGGTAAGGGGGATTGTTAGGATGAGGCTGAGGGTTAGGGTTAGGGTTAGGGTTAGGGTGAGGCTTAGGGTGAGGGTTAGGGTTAGGGTGAGGGTGAGGCTTAGGGTGAGGGTTAGGGTTAGGGTGAGGGTGAGGGTGAGGATTAGGTTTGGGGTAAGGTTTTGTGTGAGGGTAAGGTTTAGGGTTAGGTTTAGATTGAGGGTAAGGGTTATTGTGAGGGTTAGGATAAAGTTGAGAGTTTGGGTGAGGGTTAGGATTATGGTGAGTGTTAGGGTTAGGGTTAGGGTTAGGCTGATGGCTACTGTGAGGGTGAGGGTTAGGGTGAGGGTGAGGGTTATGGTGTCGGTGAGGATTAGGTTAAGGTGAGGGTTAGAGTGTTAGGGTGAGGATGAGGGTTAGAGTTAAGGTTAGGTTTAGTGTCAGGGTGAGAATTACTGTTAAATTTAGGGTTAACATGAGGGTTAGGGTGAGGGGTTGGGTTAGTGTTAGGCTTACGGTGAGGGTAAGTGTTAGGTGAGCGTGAGGGTTAGGGTTACGGTTAGGGTTAGGGGTAGGGTAATTTTAAGGCTGATGGTTATGATGAGGGTGAGGGTTAGGGTTAGGGTAATGTTTAAGTTTAGGGTTAATGTTAGTGTTATGGTTAGGCTTAGCTTGAGGGTTAGGGTGAGGATAAGGGTTAGGGTGAGGGTTAGGTTGAGTTTGAGGGTTAGAAGGAGGGTGAGGGTTAGGGAGTGTGTTAGGGTTAGGTTTAGGGTGAGGGTAAGGGTTAGGGTGAGGGTAAGTGTTAGGGTGAGGGTTTGGATGAGGGTGAGTTTTAGGGTTAGGGTGAGGGTGCGGATTATGGTGATGTTTTGGGTTAGGGTTAGGGTTAGGGTTAGTGTGAGGGTTTGGGTTAGGGTTAGAGTTAGGGTTAGTGTGATGGTTAGTGTGAGGGTAAAGTTAGGGTGAAAGTTAGGGTGAGGGTGAGGTTTAGGGTTTGGATTAGGGTTAGGGTGAGGTTTAGACTTAGGGTGAGGGTTTTGGATAGGGTCAGGTTTAGGGTGAGGGTTAGGGTTAGGGTGAGAGTTAGAGTTAGTGTTAAGTTGAGGGTGAGGGTTAGGTTTAGGGCTAGAGTTAGGGTGAGGGTAAGTGTTAGGTTGAGAGTTAGCATGAGGTGAGTGTTAGGGTTAGCGTGATGTTTAAGGTTGGATTATGGTTAGGGTGAGGGTTATGGTGAGGTTTAAGGTTAGTGTTAGGGGTAGGTTTAGAACGAGTGTTAGGGTGAGGGTAAGGTTGAGGGTGATGGTTTGAATTAGGGTTAGGGTGAGGGGTAAGTTGAGGGTTAGGTTTATGGTTAGGGTTCGGGTAAAGTTTAGGGTGAGGTTTAGGGTTTGGGTGAGGATTAGGGTTAGGGTTAGGGTTAGGGTGAGGGTTTGGGTTAGGGTGAGGGTTAGGGTTAGGGTGAGGGTGAGGATCAGGTTGAAGTTTAGGGTTAGGATTAGTTTTAGGGTTAGGAATAGTTTCACTGTGAGTGTGAGTGTGAGGGTGAGGGTTAGGGTTAGGGTTAGGGTTAAGCTGAGGGCTACAGTGAGGGTGAGGGTTAGGGTGAGAGTGAGGGTGAGGGTGAGTGTTTGGGTTAGGTAAGTGTTAGGCTTATGTTTAGATTGAGGATTAGGGTGAGTTTGAGGGTTAGAGCGAGGGTTAGCCTTAGGGATAGGGTTAGGGTTAGGGTTAGGGTGAGGGATAGGTTTAGGGTGATGTTTTGGGTGAGGGTGAGGGTTACCATGAGGTGAGGGTTCGAGTGAGTTTGAGGGTTAGGGTGAGGTTTAGGGTAAAGTTTAGGATGACGGTTAGGGTTAGGGTGATGTTTTGGGTGAGGGTGAGTGTTACCCTGAGTTGCGGGTTCAGGTGAGGATGAGGGTTAATGTGGTAAGGCTTAGGGTGTGGGTGAGGGTTAGGGTTAGGGTGAGGGTGACCGTGAGGGTGCGGATGAGGGTGAGGGTTAGGGATAGCGTGAGGGTTAGGGTTAGGGTAATGGATAGGGTTTGATTTAGGGTGAGGGATAAGGTGAGGGGGAGGGGGAGGGTTTGGCTTTCGGTTAGGTAAGGTTTAGGGTTAGGGTTATGGTGAAGGCTAGGTTAAGGGTGAGGTTTCGGGAGAGGGTGAGGGTGAGGTTGATGGTTAGGGTGTGGGTGAGGGTTAGGTTTAGGGTGAGGGTTAGAGTGACGCTGAGGGTTATGGTGAGGTTGAGGGTTAGGTTTAGGGTTAGGTTTAGGGTGAGTATTGGGGTCAGAATGAGGGTTAGGGTGAAGGTTAGTGTTAGCTTTAGGGTTAGGCTGAGGGTAATGTTTAGGGTGAAGTTTAGGATGAGGGTGAGTGTTAGGGTTAGGGTTAGGATGAGGGTTAGGGTGAGTGGTAGGGTTAGGGTTAGTTTGAGGGTTAGGTTTAGGGTTAGGGTTAGGGTTAGGATGAGGATAAGTGTGAGGGTTTGGGTAACAGTTAGGGTTAGGTTTGGGGTGAGGGTGAGAGTTAGGGTTAGGATTACGGTTAGGGTTTGGGTTAAGCTGAGGTTGAGGGTGAGGGTGAGGATTAGGGTTAGGGTAAGATTTAGGGTTAGGGTTAGGGTGAGGATTAGAGTGTGGGTGAAGTTTAGGGTGAGGGTTAGCATTAGGTTGAGGGTTAGCTTTAGGAGTAAGGTGAGAGTTAGAATTAGGGTGATGTTTAGGGTGTGGCTGAGGGTAAGGGTAAGGGGGAGGGTTAGGTTTAGGGTTAGGGTTAGGGATAGGCTGAAGTTGAGTGTTAGTGTGAGGGTTAGAGTTAGTGTGAGGGTTAGGTTTATGGTTAGGGTTAGGTTTACCGTGAGGGTAAGGTTAAGGGTGAAGGTTAGGATGAGGTTGAGGGTTAGGGATAAGGTTAGGGTTAGAGTGAGGGTTAGGGTGAGGATGAGGGTTAGGGTTAGGGTTAGGGTTAGGGTGACGGTTAGGGTGAGGGTTAGGGTTAGTGATAGGGTGAGGTTGAGGGTTAGGGTGAGGGTAAGGGTAAGTGTGAGGGTTAGGTTTAGGGTTAGGTTTAGGTTGAGGGTAAGGGTTATTGTGAGGGTTAGGATGAAGGTGAGGGTTAGGGTGAGGGTTAGGATTAGGATGAGTGTTAGGGTTAGGGTTAGGATGATGGCTACTTTGAGGAAGATGCTTAGGATGAGGGTGAGGGTTAGGGTGTCAGTGAGGATTAGGGTAGGGTGAGGGTCAGAGTGTTAGGGTGAGTGTGACGGTTAGAGTTATGGACAGGGCTAGGGTTAGGGTCAGGTTGAGCAGTACTGTTAAGGTTAGGGTTAGCATGAGTATTAGAGTGAGGGGTAGGGTGAGGGTAAGGGTTAGGGTGAGGTTTAGGTTGAGTTTGAGGGTTAGAGGGAGTGTTAGGTTTAGGGAGAGTGTTAGGGTTAGGGTTAGGGTGAAGGTAAGGGTTAGGGGGATGTTTTGCGTGAGGGTGAGTGTAACCGTGAGGTGAGGTTTCGAGTGAGAGTGAGGGTTAGGTTGAGGATGAAGGTTAGGGTTAAGGTTTGTGTGAGGATTAGGATGAGGTTAAGATTTATGGTGAGGGTTAGGGTGAGGGTGAGGATTAGGGTTATTTTTAGGGTTAGGGTGAGGTTTAGGGTGAGGGTTAGGGTGAAGGTTAGGGTTTGGGTGAGGGTGAGTTTTGGGGTTAGGGTTAGGGTAAGAGTTAGGGTTAAGGTTAGGGTTATCATAAGAGTTAGGGTTAGGTTGAGGGTGAGGTTGAGCGTTTCGGTTAGGTAAGGGTTAGGGTTATGGTTAGGGTGAGGATTAGGGTGAGTTTGAGGGTTAGAGGGAGGGTTAGGGTTATGGTGATAGTTAGAGTTAGGATTAGGGTGATGTTTAGGTTTAGGGTGATGTTTTGGGTGAGGGTGAGGGTTACCGTGACGTGAGGGTGAGTGTGATGGTGAGGGTTAGGGTGAGGGTAAGGGTTAGGGTTAGGGTGACTGTGACCGTGAGGGTGAGGGTGAGGGTGAAGGATAGGGTTAACGTGAGGGTTAGGGTGAGGGTAAGTGTTAGGGTCAGGGTGAGGTTTATGATTAGGTTGAGGGTGAGGGTGAGGGTGAGGGTTTCAGTTAGGTAAGGTTTAGGGTTAGGGTTACGGTAAGGGCTAATTTAAGGGTGAGGTTTATGGTGAGAGTGAGGGTGAGGTTGAGGGTTAGGGTGTGGGTGAGGGTTAGGGTGTGGGTGAGGGTTAGGGTGTGGGTGAGGGTTAGGGTGAGGCTGAGGGTTAGGGTTAGGGTTTGGTTTAGGGTGAGGATTAGGTTGAAGATGAGGGTTAGGGTTAGGGTGAGAGTATGGGTTAGCGTGAGGGTTAGGATGAGGGTGAGGTTTAGGGTTAGGGTGAGGGAGAGTGTTAGGGTGATGTTTATGGTTAGGGTTAGGGTTAGGGTTAGTGTGAGGGTTAGGGTTAGGGTTATAGGTAGGGTTAGTGTGAGGGTTAGTGTGAGGGTAAGGGTTAGCGTGAAGGTTAGGGTGTGGGTGAGGTTTAGGGTTACGGTTAGGGTTTTGGTGAGCTTTAGACTTAGGGTGAGTGTTTGGGTTTAGGTTTAGGGTTAGGATGAGGTGAGTGTTAGGGTTAGGGTGGTGTTTAAGGTTAAGATTAGGGTTAGGGGGAGGGTTAGGGTTAGTGTTAGGGATAGGTTTAGGATGAGGGTTAGGGTGAGGGTAAGGGTTAGTTTGAAGGTTAGGGTGAGGGTGATGGTTAAGGTTAGGGTGAGGGTGAGGGGTAGGGTGAAGGTTAGGTTTACGGTTAGTGTTAGGGTAAGTGTTAGAGTGAGCATTAGGGTTAGGGTGAGGGTTAGGGTTAGGTTTAGGGTGAGGGTTTGGGTCAGGGTGAAGTTTAGGGTTAGGAATAGTTTTAGGGTTAGGGATAGTCTGAGGGTGAGGGTGAGTGTGAGGGTGAGGGCTCGGGTTAGGGTTAGGCTGAGGGCTACTGTGAGGGTGAGGGTTAGGTTGATGGTGAGGGTGAGGGTAAGGATTTCGGTTAGGTAAGGGTTAGGATTATGGTTATGGTTAGGATTAGGGTGAGTTTGAGGGTTAGAGGGAGGTTTAGGTTGATGGTGAGGTTTTGGCTTAGGGTTAGGGTGATGGTTAGGTTTAGGGTGGTGTTTTGGGTGTGGGGGAGGGTTACCCTGAGGTGAGGGTTCAGGTGAGGGTGAGGGGTAGTGTGAGGGTAAGGGTTAGGGTGAGGGTGAGGATTAGGGTTAGGGTGAGCGTGACCGTGAGGGTGCGGGTGAAGGTGAGTGTTAGGGTTAGGGAGAGGGTGAGGGTGAGTGTGAGGGTTTCGGTTAGGTAAGGTTTAGGGTTAGGGTTACGGTGAGGGCTAGGTTAAGGATGAGGTTTTGGGTGAGGGTGAGGTTGAGGGTAAGGGTGTGGGTGAGGGGTAGGTTTAGGGTGAGGCTTAGAATGACGGTGAGGGTTATGGTGAGGCTGAGGGTTAGGTTTAGGGTGAGGATTAGGGTCAGGATGAGGATTAGTTTGAGGGGTTGGGTTAGTGTTAGGGTGAGGGTAAGTGTTAGGGTGAGGGTGAGGGATATGGTTAGGGTGAGGTTGAGGTTGAGGGTGAGGGTTTCATTTAGGTAAGGATTAGGGTTAGGGTTAGGGTAAGGGCTAGGTTAAGGGTGAGTTTTATGGTGAGAGTGAGGGTGAGGTTGATGGTTAGTGTGTGGGTGAGGGTTAGGGTGAGGGTTAGAGTGACAGTGAGGGTTAGGGTGAGGCTGAGGTTTGGGGTTAGGGTTAGGTTTAGCGTGAGGATTAGGGTAAGGATGAGGGTTAGGATGAGGGGTAGGGTTAGGGTTAGGGTGAGGGTTATGGTTAGTGTGAGTGTTAGGGTTAGGGTAAGGGTTAGGGATAGGGTGAGGGTTAGGGTTAGGGTTAGGGTTAGGGTGAGATGAGAGTTGGGGTTAGGGTTAGGTTTAGCGTGTGGATTAGGGTCAGGATGAGGGTTAGGATGAAGGGTAGGGTTAGGGTTAGGGTGAGGGTTAAGGTTAGTGTTAGGGTTAGGGTTATGTTTAGGGTGTGGGTAAGGGTTAGGTTAGGGTTAGGATGAGGGTGAGGTTTAGGGTTGGGGTGAGGGTTAGGGTGATGTTTAGGGTTAGGGTTAGGGTTAGGGTTAGTGTGAGGGTTAGGGTTAGGTTTAGAGTTAGGTTTAGTGTGAGGGTTAGTGTGAGGGTAAGGTTTAGGGTGTAGGTTAGGGTGAGGGTGAGGTTTAGGGTTAGTGTTAGGGTTAGAGAGGTTTAGACTTAGGGTGAGGTTTTGGGTTAGGATTAGGTTTAGGGTGACGGTTAGGGTTACGGTGAGAGTTAGGGTTAGGGTTAGGCTGAGGGTGAGGGGTAGGTTTAGGGTTAGAGTGAGTGTGAGGGTAAATGTTAGGTTGAGGTTTAGGATGAGGTGAGTGTTAGGGTTAAGGTAATGTTTAATGTTAGGATTAGGTTTAGGGTGAGGGTTAGGGTGAGGGTTAGGGTTAGTGTTAGGGATAGGTTTAGGATGACGGTTAGGGTGACAGTAAGGGTTAGGGTGAGGGTGATGTTTAGGGTTAGGGTTAGGGTGAGGGGTAGGATGAGGGTTAGGTTTACGGTTAGGGCTAGGGTAAGGGTTAGGTTGAGCGTTAGGGTTAGGGTGAGGGTTAGTGTTAGCTTTAGCGTGAGGGTGAGGGTCAGGGTCAAGTTTAGGGTTAGGATTAGTTTTAAGGTTAGGGATAGTTTCAGGGTGAGGGTGAGTGTGAGGTTGAAAGTTAGGGTTAGGATTAGCGTTAGGCTGAGGGCTACAGTGAGGATGAGGTTTAGGGTGAGAGTGAGGGTGAGGGTGAGAGTTTCGGTTAGGTAAGTGTTATGGTTATGATTAGGGTGAGTTTGAGGGTTAGAAGGAGGGTTAGCCTTAGGGATAGGTTTAGGGTTAGGGTTAGGATGAGGGATAGTTTTATGGTGATGTTTTGGGTGAAGGTGAGGGTTACCGTGAGGTGAGGGTTCGAGTGAGGGTGAGGGTTAGGGTGAGGATGAGGGTTAGGGTTAGGGTTTGTGTGAGGATTAGGGTGAGGTTAAGGTTTAGGGTGAGGGTTAGTTTGAAGGTGAGGTTTAGGGTTAGTTTTAGGTTTAGGGTGAGGTATAGGGATAGGATTAGCGTGATGGTTAGGGTTAGGGTGATGTTTTGAGAGAGGGAGAGGTTTACCCTGAGGTGAGGGTTCGGGTGAGGATGAGGGTTAGGGTGAGGGTAAGGGTTAGGGTGAGCTTGAGGGTTAGGGTTAGGGTGAGGGTGACTGTGAGGGTGCGGGTGTGGGTGAGGGTTAGTGTTAGCGTGAGGGTTCAGGTGAGTGTAAGTGTTAGGGTGAGGGTGAGGTTTAGGGTTAGGGTGAAGGTGAGTGTGAGGGTGAGGGTTTCGGTTAGGTAAGGTTTAGGGTTAGGGATACGGTGAGTGCTAGGTTAAGGGTGAGGTTTTGGGTGAGGGTGAGGGTGATGTTGAGGGTTAGGGTGGGGTGAGGGTTAGGTTTAGGGTGAGGGTTAGAGTGAAGATGAGGATTATTGTGAGGCTGAGGGTTAAGTTTTGCGTTAGGTTTAGGGTGAGGATTAGGGTCAGGATAAGGGTACGGGTGAGGGTTAGGGTTAGGATTAGGGTGAGGGTTAGGTTTAGTGTGAGGGTTAGATTTAGGGTTAGGGTTAGGGTGAGGGTAAGGTTTAGGGTGAGGTTTTGGATGAGGGTGAGTGTTACGGTTAGGGTCAGGGTTATGTTTAGGGTGAGGGTTAGTGTTAGGGTGAGGGATAGGGTTAGGATTAGGGTTAGGGTGAGGTTGAAGGTGAGGTTGAAGATGAGGATTAGGGTGTGGGTGAGGGTTAGGATTAGGGTGAGGGTTAGGTTGACAGTGAGGTTTAGCGTGAGGGTGAGGCTTATTGTACGGGTGAGTGTTAGCGTTAGGGTTAGGGTTAGGGTGAGGGTGAGGGATAGGATTAGGGTTATCATGAGGGTTAGGGTGAAATTTCGGGTTAGTGTGAGGGTTAGGGTTAGGGTGAGGGTGAGGGCAATGTTTAGGCTGAGGGTTAGGTTAAGGATGAGGGTTAGGATTAGGGTTAAGGTTAGGTTGAGTTCTAGGGTGTGGATTAGGGTTAGGGTTCGGATTAGGGTTAGGATGAGGGTTAGGGTGGGTCTTAGGGTTAGGGTTAGTTTGAGGGTTAGGGTTAGGCTTATGGTTAGGGTTAGGGTAAGGATGTGGGTGAGGGTTAGGGTAAAGATTAGGGTTAGGTTTATGGTGACGGTGAGAGTTAGCGTTAGGATTAGGGTTAGGGTTTGGTTTAGGCTTAGGGTGAGGGTTAGGGTGAGGATTAGGGTTAGGGTTAGGGTAAGATCTAGGGTTAGGGTTAGGGTTAGGATTAGAGTGTGGGTGAAGTTTAGGGTGAGGGTTAACTTTAGGGTGAGGTTTAGGTTTAGGATTAGGTTGAGGGTTAGAGTTAGGGTGATGTTTAGGGTGAGGGTGAGGGTTAGGGTGAGGGTGAGGGTTAGGGTTAGGGTTAGGGTGAACGTGAGGTTGTGGGTGAGGGATAGCGTTAGGGTTAGGTATAGGGTGAGGTTTTGGTGAGGGTGAGGTTTGGGTTGTGGGTGAGGGTTAGGGTAAGTGTGAGGTTTAGGGTGACAGGGTGTGTTAGAGTGAGGTTGAGGTTTAGGGTTAAGGTTAGGGTGATAGTTTGGGTTAGTATTAGTGCTAGGGTGAGGGTCAGAGTTAGGGGTATGGTTAGGGTTAGGGTGAGGGTTAGGAATAGTGTGAGGGTTAGACATAAGGTTAGGGTTAGGGTGAGCCTAAGGGTTAGGGTGAGGTTAGGTTGAGGTTGAGGGATAGGGTTAGAGTTAGGGTTAGGTTGAGGGATAGGGTGATGTTTAGAGTTAGGGTGAGGGTGCGGGTTAGGAATAGGTTTATGGTGAGGGTTTGGGTTAGGGTGAGATTTAGAGTTAGGGTTATGGTGAGGGTGTGGTTTAGGTTTAGGGTTACAGTGAGGGTAAGTGTGAGGTTGACTGTTAGGTTTAGGCTTAGGGTGAGTGTGAGTGTTAGGTTTAGGATTAGTGTTAGGGTTAGGTTTAGGTTTAGGGTTAGTGTTAAAGATAGGGTTTGGGAGAGTGTTAGGTTTAGGGTTAGGGTTAAGGTTAGGGTTCAGTGAGCGTAAGGTTTTTGGTGAGGTTTAAGTTTAGGCTGAGGGTGACGGTCAGGGTGATTGTTAGGGTTTGGTTTAGGGTTAGGGTGAGGGTTATGATAAGGGCTAGAGTTAGGGTTAGGGTTAGGGTTAGGGTTAGGTTTAGAATTAGAGTGAGTGTGAGGGTGAAGAACAGGGTTAGGGTTAGGGTTAGGGTTTGGCTGAGGGTCAGGGTGATTGGTATGGTTAGGGTTATATTTAGGGTGAGTGTTAGGGTTAGGCTTAGGGTTAGGATGAGGGTTAATTTGAGGGTTAGGGTTAGGGTTAGGGTGAGGGTTAGTGTGAGGGTGAGGGTGAGGGTTAGGGTGTTGGTTAGGGTTAGGGTTAGGGTCAGGGTTAGGGTTAGGGTGAGGGTAAGGGTTAGGGTTAATATTAGAATTAGGGTGAGGGTGAGGGTGAGGAATAGGGTTAGGATGAGGGTTAGGGTTAGGATCAGGCTGAGGGTGAGGGTGAGTGTTAGGGTTAGGGTTAGGGTTAGGGTGTTAGTGTTAGGCTTAGGGTTAGGATGAGGGTTAAGGTGAGGGGTAGGGTTAGGGTTAGGGTGAGGGTTAGGGTGAGGATGAGGTTTAGGGTTAGGGTGAGGGCAAGGGTTAGGGTGAGTGTTACGATGAGGCTGAGGATTAGGTCGAGGGTTAGAGTTAGGGTGAGGGCTAGGGTTAGGGTGAAGGTTAGGGTGAGGTTAATGTGAGGGTGAGGCTTAGGGTGAGGATGAGGGTGAGGGTGAAGTTTAGGGTGTGAGTTAGGGTTAGGATTAGGGTCAGGGTTACAGTTAGGGTTAGGGTTATGGTTAGGTTTAGGGTGAGGTTGAGGCTGAGGCTGAGTTTTAATTTGAGGGTGAGGGTGAGTGTCAGGGTGAGGTTTAGGGTTCGGATTAGGGTTAGTTTGAGGGTGAGGGTGAGGGTTAGTGTTTGTATTAGTGTTAGAGTTAGGGTAGGCTGAGGTTGAGCATGAGTGTGATGGTGAGGGTTAGGTTTATTGTGAGGGTTAGGGTGAGGATGAGGGTAAGGGGTAGGTTGAGGTTTAGGGGGAGGGTGAGGGTTAGGGTTAGGATGAGGGTTAGGGTGAGGTTTAGCGTTAAGTTTAGAGTTACTTTTAGTGAGAGGGTTAGGGTTAATGTTAGGGTTAGGTTTAGGGTAAGGTTTAGGGTTAGGGTTAGGGTAAGGGTGAGGGTTATGGTTAGGTTTAGGGTGAGCATTTGGGTGATGGGTAGGTTTAGGGTTAGGGTGAGGGTGAGGATGAGGCTTAGGTTTAGGATTAGGTTTTGGGTTAGGGTTAGGCTGAGGGTGAGGTGAGGGTTAAGTTTAGCGTGAGGCTTAAGGTTAGGTTTAGGTTTAGGTTGAGGGTTAGGTTGAGGGGTAGGTTTATGGTTAGGGTGAGGGTGAAGATGAGGGTGAGGGTGAGGGTGAGGGTAAGGGTTAGGGTGATGGTTAGGTTTAGGGTTGTTTTAGGTTTTGGGTTAGGGTGAGTGGTAGCGTTAGGGTTAGTGTGAGCCTTAGTGTTAGTGTGAGGGTTAGGGTTAGGTTTAGGGTTACCTTGAGGGTAAGGGTAACGGTGATGGTTAGGATGAGGGTGAGGGTTAGGGATATGTTTTTGGTGAGGGTGACTGTTAGGGTGAGGATGAGGGTTAGGGTTAGGTTTAGGGTGAGGGTTTTGATTAGGGTGTGGCTTAGGGTTAGATTTAGAGTTCGGTTCAGGTTGAGGGTTAGGCTTAGGTTAAGGGTTAAGGTGAGTGTTAGGGTGCGGTTTAGGATTAGGGTTTTGTTTAGGGTTAGGGTGAGGGTGAGGGTTAGCATTAGGGTTAGGTTGAGTGTGAGGGTGAGGTTTACTGATAGGTTTAGGTTTAGGGTGAGGGTTAGGGTTAGGGTTAGAGTTAGGATTAGGGTGAGGGCTAGGGTGAGGGTGAGAGTTAGCGTGAGGGTCAGGGTGAGGCTGAGGTTTAGGGTGTGCGTTAGGGTCAGGGTTAGGTTCAAGATTACGGTTAGGGTGAGGGTTAATGTTAGGATTAGGGTTAGGGTGAGGTTCAGGCTGAGGCTGAGTTTTAAGGTGAAGGTGAGGGTGAGTGTGAGGGTGAGGGTTAGGTTTCGGGTTAGGGTGAGGGTTAGGGTAAATGTGAGGGTTAGGATTAGGGATAGGATTAGGGATATGGTGAGGGTAAGGGTTAGGGTGAGGGTTAGGATGAGGGTGAGGTTTAAGGTTAGCGTTATGTTTGGGGTGTCTTTTAGGGTGAGGGTAAGGGTTAGGTTTAGGTTGAGGGTGAGGGTGACGATTAGGGTTATTGTGAAGGTGAGTGTTAGGTTTAGGTTTAGGGTGAGGGTGAGGGTTAGGTTTAGGAATAGTGGTACGGTTAGGCTTAGGGTGAGGGTGAGGGGAAGGGTGAGGGTTTGGGTTAGGGTAAGGATTAGCGTTAGGGTGAGGGTGAGGGATAGGTTTAGTGTTAGGGTTGGGGTTTGGGTGAGTGTTAGGTTGAGGGTGAGGGTTAGGGTTAGGGTTAGGGAAGGTTGAGGGTAATGGTTAGGTTGAGGGTTAGTGTTAGGCTGAGGGTGAGGGTGAGGGTGAGGTTTAGGGTTAGCATTAGGGTTAGGATGAGGGTTAGGGTGAGGGTTTGGGTTAGGGATAGTGTGAGTGTTACGGTTAGTGTGAGGATTAGGTTTAGATTTAGGGTTAGTTTTACCGTGAGGGTAAGGGTAATGGTGAGGTTTAGTATGAGGGTGAGGGTTAGGGTTAGTTTGAGGGTTAATGTTAGGGTGAGGGTTAGGGTGAGGATGAGGGTTATGTTTAGGGTTAGGGGTAGGGTGAGGGTTATGGTTAGTGTTAGGGTGAGGGTAAGGGTTAGTGTGAGGGTTAGTTTTAGGATTATGTTTAGGTTGAGGGTAAGGTTTAGGGTGAGGGTTATGATGAGGGTGAGGGTTAGGATGAGGGTTAGAGTTAAGGTGAGGGATAGGTTTAGGGTTTGAGTTAGGCTGATGGCTTATGTGAGGGTGAGGGTGAGGGTAAGGGTGAGGTTGAGGGTGAGGGTTAGAGTGTCCGTGAGGGTTAGGGTTGAGTGAGTGTTAGGGTGATGTTTAAGGTTAGGGTTAGGATGAGGGTTATGGTTAGGCTGAGGGTGAGAGTCAGGTTTAGGGATAAAATGAGGGTGAGCGTTAGGTTTAGGATTAGTTATAGGGTTAGGGTTAAGGAAGTGTGAGGGTAAGGGTTATGGTGTGGGTTAGTGTTAGTCTGAGGGTGAGGGTGAGGGTGAGGTTTAGGGTTAGGTTTAGGATTAGTGTGAGGGTTAGGGTTAGAGTTAGGGTTAGGATGAGGTTTAGGGTGGTGGGTAGGGTTAGGGTTAGGTAGCGGGTGAGGGTGAGGGTTAGGGTTAGTATGAGGGTTAGGGTAGGTTTAGTGTTAGGTTGAGGGTTAGGGTTAGGATTAGGGTTAGGCTGAGGGCTAGGGTGAGGGTGAGGGTTAGGTTGAGGGTGAGGGTGAGGTTTAGGGTGTCGGTGAGTGTTAGGGTAGGGTGAGGGTTAGGGGGACGAAGAGGGTTAGGGTGAGGGTGCGGATTAGGGTTACGGTTATGGTTAGGGTTAGTTTCAGCTTGAGGATTAGGGTTATGGTTAGGGTTAGATTGAGGGTTAGGGTGAGGGGTAGGTTTAGCGTTAGGTTTAGGGTTAACATTAGGGTAAGGGTTAGGGTGAGGGTCAGGGTTAGATTTAGGGTGAAGGTGAGGGTAATTGTTAGGGTGAGGGTTAGGATGAGGGTAAGGGTTAGGGTTAGAGTGATGTTTAAGGTGAAGTTTAGGGTTAGGGTTGGGTTAGTGTGAGGGTGAGGGTTAGGGTGAGGATAAGGGTTAGGTTGAGGGTGCAGATTAGGATTACGGTTAGGGTTAGTGTGAGGGGTAGAGTTAGGTTTAGGGTGAGGGTTAGGTTTAGTGTGAGGGTTATCGTTAGGGATAGGGTGAGGGCGAGGGTAAGGGTTAGGATTAGGGTCAGGTGAGAGTAAAGTTTAGGGAGAGCATGAGTTTTAGGGTGAGGTTTAGGGTTAGGTTAAGGGATAAGGTGAGGGTTGGGTGAGGGTGAGTGTTGGTTTGTGGGTGAGGGTTAGGGTAAAAGTGAGAGTTAGGTTGACGGGGAGGGTTAGAGTGAGGGCGAGGGTTAAGGTTAGGGTTAGGGTGATGGTTAGGGTTTGTATTAGTGTTAGGGTTAGGGTTAGGGTGAGGGGTATAATTAGGGTTAGTGTGAGGGTTAGGATTAGTGTGAGGGATAGGGTTAGGGTTAGGGTTAGAGTTAGAGTTATGGTTAGGGTGAGGGTGAAATTTAGGGTTAGGTTAGGGTTAGAATGAGGGTGAGGGTGCGGGTGAGGAATAGGTTTAGCATTAGGGTTAGGTTTAGGGTTAGGCTGAGGGTGAGGGTGAGTGTTAAGGTTAGGGTTAGGATTAGTGTTAGTGTTACATTTAGGCTTAGGTTTAGGGTGAGGGTTAAGGTGAGGGGTAGGGTTAGGGTTAGGGTGAGGGTTAGGGTTAGGGTAAGGGTTAGGTTTAGGGTGAGGAAAAGTGTTCGGGTGAGGTTTAGGATGAGGCTGAGGGTTAGGTTGAGAATTAGAGTTAGGGTCAGTGTTAGCGTTAGGTTTAGGGTTAGGTTTGGGCTAGGGTGAGGGTGAGGGTTAGGGTGAGGGTGAGGGTGAGGGTGAGGGTTAGGGTGAGGGTAAGGGTTAGTGTGGGGATTAGGGCTAGGTTTAGGTTTAGGTTGAGGGTTAGGTTGACGGGTATGGTTAGGATTAGTGTGAGCCTTAGCATTAGTGTGAGGGTTAGGGTTAGGGTTACAGTGAGGGTAAGGGTAAGGGTGAGGTTTAGGTTGAGGGTGAGGTTTAGGAATAGGGTTAGGGTGAGGATGAGGGTTAGGGTTAGGGTTAGATTGAGGTTGTGGGTTAGGGTCAGAGTTAAGGTGAGGCTAAGGTTTAAGCTGAGCGTTACGATGAGGGTGAGGGTTAGGGTTAGGGTGAGGGTTAGGGTGATGTTTCAGGTTAGTGTTTGGGTTAGGCTTATGGTGAGGGTGAGGGGTAGGGTGAGGGTTTGGGTTAGGGTTAGGGTTAAGGTGAGTGTGAGTGTTAGGCTGAGGGTGAGGGTTAGGCTGATGTTTAGGGTCAGTGTTATTGTTAGGGTTTGGGTGAGTGTTAGGGTGAGGGTGAGGGTTATGATGCGGGTTAGAGTGAGGGTAGTTTTAGGGTTAGGTTGAGGTTGAGGGTGAGGGTGAGGTTTAGGGTAAGTGTGAGTGTTAGGTTTAGGGTTACGTGAGGGTTAGGGTTAGGGTGAGAGTTAGATTTAGGGTTAGGTTTAGGGTGAGGGTTAGGGTTAGGTTAGGGTTAGACTTAGGGTGAGGGTGCGGGTGAGGAATAGGTTTAGGATTAGGGTTAGGTTTAGGGTTAGGCTGAGGGTGACGGTGAGTGTTAAGGTTAGGGTTAGGGTTAGGGTTAGTGTTATATTTAGGCTTAGGTTTAGGATGAGGGTTAAGGTGAGGGGTAGGGTTAGGGTTAGGGTGAGGGTTAGGGTTAGGGTAAGGGTTAGGCTTAGGGTGAGGGTAAGGGTTAAGGTGAGGGTTAGGATGAGGCTGAGTGTTAGGTTGAGGTTTAGAGTTAGGGTGAGTGTTAGCGTTAGGGGTAGGGTTAGGGTTTGGCCTAGGGTGAGGGTGAGGGTTAGGGTGAGGGTGAGGGTGAGGGTTAGGGTGAAGTTAAGGTTTAGTGTGCGGGTTAGGGTTAGGGTTTGGTTTAGGTTGAGGTTTAGTGTGAGGGGTTTGGTTAGGGTTAGTGTGAGCCTTAGCATTAGTGTGAGGTTTAGGGTTAGGGTTACAGTGAGGGTAAGCGTAAGAGTGAGGTTTAGTTTGAGGGTAAGGGTTAGGGTGAGGGTGAGTGTTAGGGTGAGGACGAGGGTTAGGGTTAGGGTGAGGGTTAGGGTGAGGGTTAGGGTTAGATTTAGGGTGAGGGTATGGTTTAAGGTGAGGTTACGATGAGGGTGAGTGTTAGGGTTAGGTGAGGGTTAGGGTGATATTTCAGGTTAGTTTTAGGATTAGGCTTAGGGTGAAGGTGAGTGGTAGGGTGAGGGTTTGGGTTAAGGTTAGGGTTAAGGTAAGGGTGAGGGTTAGGATGAGGGTTAGGGTTAGTGTTAGGTTCAGGGTTTGGGTGATTGTTAGGATGAGGGTGAGGGTTATGATGAGGGTTAGGGTGAGGGGTAGGTTTAGGGATAGGTTGAGGTTGAGGGTGAGGGTGAGGTTTAGGGTAAGTGTGAGGGTGAGGTTTAGGGTTAGGATGAGGTTGAAGGTTAGGGTTAGGTTTAGGATGAGCGTTAGGGTGAGGGGTAGGATTAGGGATAGTGTGAGGGTTAGGGTTAGGGTTATGGTTACCATGAGGGTAAGGGTAAGCGTGTCGCGTGGGATGAGGTTTAGGGTCAGGGTTAGTATTAGGGTTAGGGAGAGGATTAATTTTAGAGTAATGGTTAGTGTAAGGGTTACATTGAGTGGTAGGGTTAGGATTAGGGTTAGGTTTAGGTTGAGGGTTAAGGTGAGGGCTAGGTTGAGGGTTAGGGTGAGGGGGAGGGGGAGGGGGAGGGGGAGGGTTAGGGTGAGGGTTAGGGTTAGTGTGGGTGTAAGGGTTAGAGTTAGGGTTAGGATGAGGTTTAGGGTGAAATGTAGGATTAGGGTGAGGGTGACGGTGAGGGTGAGGGTTAAGGTTAGGGTGAGGTTTAGGCTTAGGGTTGGGGTGACTGTTAGAGTTAGTGTTAGGTTTAGGATGAGGGTTAGGGTGAGGTGTAGTATTAGGGATAGTGTGAGGGGTAGGGTTAGTGTGAGTGATAGGGTTAGGGTTAGGGTTACCGTGAGGGTAAGTGTAACCGTGAGGGTTAGGATGAGGCTGAGGGATAGGGTTAGGGTTAGGGTTAGGGTGAGGGATAGGGTGAGGGTTAGTTTTAGGGTTATTGTAAGGGTAAGATGAGGGTTAGGGTTAGGCTTAAGGGTAGTTTTAGGGTGAGTGTAAGGGTTAGTATTAGGGTTAGGGTTTGTTTGAGTGTTTGGGTGAAGGTTTGGATTAGGGATAGCGTTAGGAACGAGTGAGGGTTAGGGTGAGGGTTAGTGTTAGGTTAGGGTTAGGGTTTGGGTTAGGCTGAGGGCTAAGATTAGGGTGAGGGTTAGGGTGAGGGTGAGGGTGAGGTTTAGGGTGTCGTTGAGGGTTAGGGCAGGGTGAGGGTTAGGGTGAGGATTAGTGTTAGGCTGAGGGTGAGGGTGAGGGTGAGGTTTAGGGTTAGGTTTAGTATTAGTGTGAGTGATAGTGTTAGGGTTAGGATTAGGATGAGGTGTAGGGTGAGGGGTAGGGTTAGGGTTCGGTTGAGGGTGAGGGTGAGGGTGAAGTTTAGGGTTATGGTGAGTGTTAGTGTTAGGGTTAGGTTGAGGGTGAGTTTTAGGGTTAGGTTTAGGATGAGGGTTAGTGTGAGGGGTAGGGTTAGGATTAGTGTGAGGGTTAGGGTTAGTGTGAGGGTTAGGGTTAGGCTTAGGGTTACGGTAGGGTTTAGGGTTAGGGTTAGGGTTATGCTGAGTGTAGGGTGAGGGTGAAGTTTAGGATGAAGGTAAGGGTGAGGGTGAGGGTTAGTGTGACAGTGAGGGTCAGGGTGATGTTTAGGATTAGGGTTAGGGATAGGGTTAGGCTTAGGGTGAGGCTGAGGGTTTGGGTTAGGGTTAGGGTTAGGGTGAGGGTGAGGGTTAGGGTGAGGTTTAGGGTGAGGATTAGGGTTAGGGTTAGAGTTAGGGTTAGGTTGAGGTTTAGGGTGAGGTTTAGAGTTAGGGTGAGGGTGAGGGTTAGTGTTAGGCTTAGGGTGAGGTTTAGGGTGAGGGATATGGTTAGGCTGAGTGTGAGCTTGAGGGTGAGGGTGAGGGTTAGTGTTAGGGATAGAGTGAGGGTTAGGTTTATTGTGAGGGTTAGGGTGAGGATGAGGGTCAGGATTAGGTGAGGGTTAGGGTTAAGTTTAGGGTTGGATTTAGGGTGAGGTTTAGGGTTAATATTAGGGTTAGGTTTAGGGTAAGGGTTAGGATTAGGGCAAGGGTTAGAATTAGGTTGAGGGTTAGGGTTAGATTTAGGGTGAGGTTTAGGTTTAGGGTGAGGGTTAGGTTTAGGGTTAGGGTTAGGGTGAGGCTTAGGGTGAGGCTTAGGGTTAGGATTAGGGTTTGAGTTAGGGTTAGGCTGAGGCTGAGGGTGTGGGTGAGGGTTAGGGTTGGGGTTAGGGTTAGGGTGAGGATTAGGCTTAGTGTTAGGAATGGGGTTTGGGTTAGGCTGAGGCTGAGGCTGAGGGTGAGGGTGGGGGTTAGGGTTAGCGTGAGGGATAGGTTTAGGGTTAGGTTTATTTTGAATTGTAGGGTGAGGGGTAGGTTTATGGTTGGTTGAGGGTGAGGGTGATGGTGAGGGTAAGTGTGAGGTTGAGGGTAAGGGTTAGGCTTAGGTTTAGGATTAGGGTTTGGGTTAGGTTTAGTCTGAGGCCGAGGGTAAGGTTTAGGGTTATCGTGAGGGATAGGTTTAGGGTTAGGTTGAGGTTGAAGGGTAGGGTGAGGGGTAGGTTTAGGTTTAGGGTGAGGGTGAGGGTAAGGGTGAGGGTTAGGGTGAGGATGAGAGTTAAGGTGAGCGTGAGGGTTAGTGTTAGTTGGGTTAGTGTTAGGTTCAGCGTGAGGATTAGGGTCACGGTTAGGTTTAGGTTGACTGTTAGGGTGAGTGTTAGGGTTAGGGTTAGGGTGAGGTTACAGTTAGGGTGAGGGTGAGGGTTACGGTTAGGTTTAGGGTTAGGTTGAGGGTAATTGTTAGCGTGAGGGCTAGGATGTCGGTGAGGGTTAGGGTTAGGCTGAGGGTTAGGGTGATGTTTAAGGTTAAGTTTAGGGCTTGGGTTAGGGTTAGGGTCAGGGTGAGAGTTAGGGTGAGGTTAAGGGTTAGGTTGAGGGTGAGGATTAGTGTTAGGTTTAGGGTTAGGTTTGGGGTGTGGACTAGCGTGGGGGTTAAGGTTAGGTTGAGGTTGAGTTTGAGGCTTAGGTTTAGGGTATGGGTGTAGGTTAGGTTTAGGGAGAGCTTTATCGTGAAGGTGAGGGTGAGGGTTAGGGTTAGGGTTAGCGTTAGAATTAAGGTGAGGGAGAGGGGGAGGAATAGGGTTAGGATTAGGCCTAGAGTTAGGTTTAGGCTGAGGGTGAGGGCAAGTGCTATGGTTAGGGTTAGGTTGAGGGTGAGAGGGTTAGGGTTAGGGTTAGGGTTAGGCTGAGGGCTAGGGTGAGGGCTAAGGTTAGGGTTAGGGTGAGGTTGAGTGTTAGATTGTGGGTCAGGGTTAGGATTATGGTCAGGATTACGATTAGGGTGAGGGTTAGGGTTAGGTTTAGGATGTAGTTGAGGCTGAGGCTGAGTTTTAAGTTGAGGGTGAGGGTGAGTGTGAGGTTGAGGATTAGGATTCGTGTCAGGGTTAGGTTGAGGGTGAGGGTTAGTGTTTCGATTAATGTTAGGGTTAGGGTTAGGTTGAGGGTGAGCGTGAGGGTGAGGGTGAGGGTTAGTGTTAGGTTTAGGGTGAGGGTTAGGTTTATTGTGAGTGTTACGGTGAGGATGAGGGTAAGGGTTAGGTTGCAGGTTAGGGTGACGTAAAGAGTTAGGGTTAGGGTAAGGGATAGGGTGAGGGTTAGGGTGAGGTTTAGTGTTAAGTTTTGGGTTACTTTTAGGATGAGGGTTAGGGTTAATGTTAGGGTTATGTTTAGGGTAAGGTTTAGGGTTAGGGTTAGGGTTAGTGTGAGGATAAGGTTAGGTTTAGGGTTACGGTTAGGTTTAGGGTGAGGGTTAGGTATAGGTTTAGGGTTAGGGTGAAGGTGAGGTTTAGGGTTGGGATTAGTGTTAGGGTGATGGTGAGGTTAGGGTTAGGATTATGGTTTGGGCTAGGTTTAGGCTGAGGGTGAGAGTGAGGGTTATGGTTAGCGTGAGGGTTAGGTTTATGCTTAGGTTTAGGTTGAAGGTTAGGGTGTAGGGTAGCTTTAGTGTTAGGATGAGGTTGAGGGTGAGGGTGAGGGTGAGGGTTAGGCTTAGGATTAGGTTTAGGGTTAGGGTTAGGCTGAGGGTGAGGTTTAGGTTGAGGGTTAATGTGAGGGGTATGGTTAGGTTTAGTGTGAGGGTTAGGGTTAGTGTGAGGGTTAGGGTTAGGGTTAGGGTTAGGGTTAGGCTGAGGGTGAGTTATAGGTTGAGGGTTAATGTGAGGGGTATGGTTAGGTTTAGTGTGAGGGTTAGTGTGAGTATGAGGGTTAGGGTTAGGCTTAGGGTTAGGGTGAGGTTTAGGGTTAGGGTTAGGGTTAGGCTGAGGGTAGGGTGAGATTGAGGTTTAGGGTTAGGTTAAGCATTAGTGTGAGTGATAGGGTTTGGGTTAGCTTTAGCATGAGTGTTAGAGTGAGGGTTGGGGTTAGGGTTAGGTTGAGAGTGAGGATGAGGGTGAAGTTTAGGGTTAGGGTGAGGGTGAGGGTTAGGTTTAGTGTGATGGTGAGGATTACGGTTAGGTTTAGGATGAGGGTTATGGTAAGGGGTATTTTAGGTTGAGTGTGAGGGTTAGGGTTAGGTTTAGGGTGAGGTTTAGGGTTAGGGTTAGAGTTAGGCTAAGGGTTAGGGTAAGGGTGAGGGTGAGGGTTAGGGTGTCTGTGAGAGTTAGGGTAGGGTGAGGGTTAGGGGGGAGGTGAGGGTTTGGGTGAGGTTGAGGGTTAAGTTTATGGTTAGTTAGGGTTAGGCTGAGGTTAAGGGTTAGGTTGAGGGTGAGGGTTAGTGTTAGGTTTAGTGTTAGGGTGAGGGTAATTGTTAGGGTGAGGGTTAGGATGAGGGTGATGGTTAAGGTTAGGGTAATGTTTAAGGTGAATTTTAGGGTTAGGGTTGGTTTAGTGTGAGGGTGAGGGTTAGGGTGAGGGTAAGGGTTAGGTTGAGGGTGCAGATTAGGATTACGGTTAGGTTTAGTGTGAGGGGTAGGGTTAGGGTAAGGGTGAGGGTTAGGTTTAGTGTGAGGGTTATGTTTAGGGATAGGGTTAGGTTGAGGTTAAGGGTTAGGATGAAGGTAGGGTGAGAGTAAGGTTTAGGGTTAGCATGAGTGTTAGGGTGAGGGTTAGGGTTAGGTTTAGGGATAGGTTGAGGGTTGGGTGAGGGTGAGGGTTGGGTTTTGGGAGAGAGTTCGGGTAAAGGTGAGGATTAGGTTGACGGTGATGGTTAGAGTGAGGGCGAGGGTTAAGGTAAGTGTTAGGGTGATGGTTAGGGTTCATATTAGTGTTAGGTTGAGGGTGATGGTGAGAGGTATAGTTAGGGTTAAGGTGAGGTTTAGGATTAGTGTGAGGGTTAGGGTTAGGGTTAGGGTTAGAGTGAGGGTAAGGGTTAGGGTGAGGTTTACAGTGAGGTTTAAGGATAGGGTTAGAGTTAGGGTTAGGTTAAGGTTTAACGTGAGGTTTAGAGTTAGGATGAGGGTGAGGGTGAGGGTGAGGATTAGGCTGAGGGTTAGGGTTGGGTGAGAGTTAGAATTAGGGTTAGGGTGAGGGTGAGGGTTAGTGTTAGGGTTAGGGTGAGGGTTAGGGTGGGGATGAGAGTAAGGATTAGGTTGAGGGTTAGATGGAGGGGGAGGTTTAGGGGTTGGGTTAGGGTTAGGGCGAGGGTTAGGGTGAGGGTTAGGGTTAAGTTTAGGGTTAGGTTTAGGGTGAGGGTTCGGGTTAATGGTAGGGTTAGGGTTAGGGTTAGGGTTAGGGTTAGGGTTAGGGTTAGGGTTAGGGTTACGCTTATGGTGATTGTTACAGTTAGGTTTAGGGTGAGGGTTAGGGTTAGGGTGAGGCTTAATGTTAGGTTTAGGGTTTTAGTTATGTTTAGGTTGAGGTTGAGGGTGAGGTTTAGGGTTAGCGTGAGTGTTAGGGTTAGGGTAGTTTTAGGTTCAGGGTTAAGGTGAGGGCTAGGTTGAGGGTTAGGGTGAGGGTGAGGGTGAGGGTGAGGGTTAGGGTGAGGGTAAGGTTAAGGGTGAGTGTAAGGGTTAGGGTTAGGATGAAGGTTAGGGTGAGGTGTAGTATTAGGGTTAGTGTGAGGGTGAGGGTGAGAGTTAGGGTTAGGTTGAGGGTTAGGCTTAGTGTTAGGGTGAGTGTTAGGGTTAGTGTTAGGTTTAGGATGAGAGGTAGGGTGAGGGGTAGGGTTAGGGATAGTGTAAGGGTTAGCGTTAGTGTGAGTGATAGGATTAGGTTTAGGGTTAACTGTGAGGGTAAGTGTAACCGTGAGGGTTAGGATGAGATTGAGGGTTAGGGTTAGGGTTAGGGTTAGGGTGAGGGATAGGGTTAGGGTTAGTTTTAGGGTTATTGTAAGGGTAGGATGAGGGTTAGGGTTAGGCTTAAAGTTAGTGTTATAGTGAGTGTTAGGGATAGTGTTAGGGTTAGGGTTTGTTTGAGTGTTAGGGTGAGGGTTTGGGTTAGGGGTAGGGTTACATGAGGGTGAGGGTTAGGGTGAGGGTTAGAGTTTGGTTAGGGTTTGGGCGTGGGTTAGGCTGAGGGCTAGGGTGAGGGAGAGGGTTAGGGTGAGGGTGAGGTTGAGGGTGAGGTTTAGGGTGCCGTGAGGGTTAGGGTAGGGTCAGGGTTAGGGTGAGAGTTAGTGTTAGGCTGAGGCTGAGGGTGAGGGTGAGGTTTAGTGTAAGGTTTAGGATTATTGTGAGCGTTAAGGTTAGGGTTTGGGTTAGGATGAAGTTTAGGGTGAGGGGTAGGGTTAGGGTTAGGTTCAGGGTAAATGTGAGGTTGAGGTTTAGGGTTATGGTGAGGGTTAGGGTTAGGGTTTGGTTGAGGGTGAGGGTTAGGGTTAGGTTTAGAATGAGGGTTAGTGTGAGGGGTAGGGTTAGGGTTAGTGTGAGGGTTAGGGTTAGGCTTAGGGTTAGAGTGAGGGTTACGGTTAGGGTTAGGATTAGGCTGAGGGTAGGGTAAGGGTGACGGTTAGGGTGAGGGTGAGGGTGAGGTTGAGGGTTAGGGAGACTGTGAGGGTTAGGGTGATGGTGAGGATTAGGGTTAGGGTTAGGGTGAGCATTAGGTTTAGGGTTATTGTGAGGGTGAAGGTTAGGTTTTGGATTAGTGTTAGGGTTAGGGTTAGGCTTAGGGTGAGGGTGAGGTTTTGCGTTAGGGTTCGTGTTAGGGTCAGGGTGAGCGTTAGGGTGAGGTTTAGGGTTAGGGTTAGAGTTAGGGTTAGGTTGAGGTTTAGAGTGAGGTTTAGAGTTAGGGTGAGGTTGAGGGTTAGGGTTAGGGTTAGGGTTAGGTTGAGAGTTAGATTTAAGGATAGAGTGAGGGTGAGTGTTAGCATTAGGGTTAGGGTGAGGGTTAGGGTCAGGGTTATGGTTAAGCTTAGGTTGAGCTTGAGGGTGAGGGTGAGGGTTAGTATTAGGATTAGAAAGAGGGTTAGGTTTATTGTGAGGGTTAGGGTGAGGATGAGGTTAAGGATTAGGTGAGGTTTAGGGTTAAGTTTAGGGTTAGATTTAGGGTGAGGATTAGGGTTTATATTAGGGTTAGGTTTAGGGTAAGGGTTAGCTTTAGGGCAAGGGTTAGTTAGGGTGAGGGTTACGGTTAGATTTAAGGTGAGGGTTTGGTTTAGGGTGAGGGTTAGGGTTAGGTTTCGGGATAAGGTGAGGGTTAGGGTGAGGCTTAGGGTTAGGATTAGGGTTTGAGTTAGGATGATGGTGAGGCTGAGGCTAAGAGTAGGTTTAGGTTTTGAGTTAGGGTTAGGCTGAGGCTGAGGCTGAGGGTTAGGGTGAGGGTTAGGGTTGGGGTTAGAGTTAGGGTGAGGGTTAGGCTTAGGTTTAGTATTAGGGTTTGGGTTAGGCTGAGGCAGAGGCTGAGGGTGATGGTGAGGGTTAGAGTTAGCGTGATGGATAGGTTTAGGTTTAGGTTTAGGTTGAGTTGTAGGGTGAGGGGTAGGTTTATGGTTAGGATGAGGGTGAGGGTGATGGTGAGGGTGAGGTTTAGGGTGAGGGTAAGGTTTAGGGTGGGGGTTAGGGTTAGGGTTAGGTTTAGGTTGAGGGTTAGGTTGAGGGTTTTGCTTAGGGTTAGTGTGAGCCTTAGTGTTAGTTTGAGGGTTAGGGTTAGGGTTAGGGTAAGAGTTAGGATTACCGTGAGGGTAAGGGTGAGTGTGAGGGGGAAGGTAAGGGTTAGGGTAAGGGTTACAGTTAGGGTGAGGGTTAGGGTTAGATTTAGCGTTAGGGTGAAGGGTTAGGGTTTTGATTAGGGTTACGGTGATGGTGAGGGTTAGGGTTAGGTTTAGGGTGAGTGTGAGGGTGACGTTTACTGATAGGTTTAGGGTTAGGGTGAGGGTGAGTGTTAGGCTTAGGATTAGTGTTAGGGTTAGGGTTAGGCTTAGCGTTAGGTTGAGGGTGAGGGTTAGGGTTAGGGTGATGTTTAGGGTTAGGGTTAGGGAGCGGTTTAGGGTTAGTATGATTTTGAGTGTGAGGGTGTGGGTTAGGGTGAGGGTTAGGGTTCGAGTGAAGGTGATGGTTAGGGTGCTGGTGAGGTTAAGGGTTAGGGTGAGTGTAAGGGTGACGGTGAGTTTGAGGGTTAGGTTTAGTGTAAATGCTAGGGTGAGTTTTAGGGTGAGCATGAGGGTTTGGTTTTGGGTTAGTGTTAAGGTTAGACTTTGGGTGACTGTAAGGTTTAGGGTTAGGGTTAGGGCTAGGGTAGGGTGAGGGCTAGGGTTAGGTTTTGGGTTTGGCTGAGGGCAAAGGTGAGGGTGAGAGTGAAGTTGAGGGTGAGGGTTAGAGTGTTGGTGAGGGTTAGGGTAGGGTGAGGGTTAGGGTGACGGTGAGGTTTAGGGTGAGGGCGAGGGTTAAGGTTAGTGTTAGGTTGATGGTTAGGGTTCATATTAGTGTTAGGGTGTGGGGTATAGTTAGGGTTAGGGTGAGGGTTAGGATTAGTGTGAGGGTTAGCATTAGGGTTAAGTTTAGACTGAGGGTAATGTTTAGGGTGAGGATTAGGGTGAGGTTTGGGTTAAGGGGTAGAGTTAGGGTTAGTTTGAGACTTAGGGTGAGGTTTAGTGTTGGGTGAGGGTGAGGGTTAGGGTTAGGCTTAGAGTGAGGGTTAAGGTTAGGGTGAGAGTTAGAGTTAGGGTTAGGGTGAGGGTGAGGGTTAGGGTTAGTGTTAGGGTTAGAATTAGGGTGATGGTGAGGGTGAGGAATAGGGTTAGGATTTGGGTTAGAGTTAGGGTTAGGCTGAGGGTCAGGTTGAGTGTTAGGGTTAGTGTTAGATGAGTGTTAGGTTTAAGCTTAGGGTTAGGATGAGGGTTAAGTGGAGGGGTAGGGTTTGTGTTAGGGTGAGGGTTCAGGTTAGTGTGAGGGTTAGGGTTAGGGTGATGGTAATGATTATTGTGAGGGTTAGGATGACGCTGAGGGTTAGGGAGAGGGTTAGAGTTAGGGTTAGGGTTAGGGTTAGGTTTAGGGATAGGGTGAAGGCTAGGTTGAGGGTGAGGGTGAGGGTGAGGGTGAAGGTGAGGGTGAGGGTTAGGGTGTGGATTAGGGTTAGGGTTAGGGTCAGGGTTACGGTTAGGGTGCAGGTTAATTTTAGGGTTAGGATGAGGTTGAGGCTGATGCTTAGTTTAATGGTGAGGGTGAGGGTGAGGGTGAGGGTAAGGGATAGGGTTCGGGTTCGGGTTAGGTTGAGGGTGAGAGTGAGGGTTAGAGTTTGGATTAGTGTTAGGGTTAGGGTTAGGTTGAGTGTGAGCGTGAGGGTGAGGGTGAGAGTTAGTGTTAAGTTTAGGGTGAGGGTTAGGTACCTTGTGAGGGTTAGAGTGAGGATGATGGTAAGGTTTAGGATGAGGGTTAGGGTGAGGTGGAGGGTTAGGATTAGGGTTAGGGTTAGGGTGAGGTTTAGGGTTAAGTTTAGGGTTACTTATAGGGTGAGGGTTAGGGTTAATGTTAGGGTTAGGTTTAGGGTAAGGGTTACGGTTAGGGTTAGGATTAGGGTTTTGGTAAGGGTTACGGTTAGGTTGAGGGTTAGGGTGAGGGTTAGGGTTGGGTTTAGTGTTAGGGTGAGGTTTAGGCTTAGGGTTAGGATTAGGGTTTGGGTTAGATTTAGGCTGAGTGTGATGGTGAGGGTTAGGGTTAGCATGAGGTATAGGTTTAGGCTTAGGTTTAGGTTGAGGGGTAGGGTGAGGGGTAGGTTTAGGGTTAGCGTTAGGGTGAGGGTGAGGGTGAAGTTTAGGGTGATGGTAAGGGTTGGGGTGGGGGTTAGGGTTCTAATTAGGTTTAGGTTGAGGGTTAGTGTGAAGGTTATGCTTAGGGTTAGTGTGAGCCTTAGTGTTAGAGTGAGGGTTAGGGTTAGTGTTAGGGTTACCGTGAGTGTAAGGGTAAGGGTGAGGGTTAGGGATAGGGTTAGGGTGAGGCTGAGTGTTAGCTTGAGGATGAGGGTGAGGGTTAGGTTTAGGGTGAGGGTTAGGGTTAGGGTGAGGATTAGGGTTATGTTTAGGGTTAGGTTTAGGGGGAGGGTTAGGGTTAGGGTGAGTGTTTGTGTTAGGTTTAGCATTAGGGTGAAGGGTTAGGGTTTTGATTATGTTTAGGGTGAGGGTGAGGGTTAGGCTTAGGGTTAGGGTGAGTGTGAGGTTGACGTTTACTAATAGGTTTAGGGTTAGGGTAAGGGTGAGTGTTAGGTTTAGGATTAGTGTTAGGGTTAGGCTTAGGCTTAGGTTATGTTGAGAGTGAGGGTTAGTGTTACGGTGAGGGTTAGGGTTAGAGTTAGGGAGCAGGTTAGGGTTAGAGTGATTTTTAGTGTGAGGGTGAGGGTTAGGGTGAGGGTGAGGGTGAGAGTGAGGGTGAGGGTTAGGGTGTTGGTGAGGTTTAGGGTTCGGGTGAGTGGTAGGGTGACAGTGAGCTTGAGGGTTAGGTTTAGGGTAAGTGTTATGTTGAGTGTTAGGTTGAGCATGTGGGTTAGGTTTAGGTTTAGGGTTAGTGTTAGGGTTTTAGTGTTAGGGTTAGGGTTTGGGTGAGTGTAAGGTTTAGTGTTAGGGGTAGGGTTAGGGTTAGGGTAGGGTGAGGGTTAGGGTTAAGGTTTGGGTTAGGCTGAGGTCTAAGGTGAGGGTGAGTGTGAGGTTGAGGGTCAGAGTTAGAGTGTCGGTGAGGGTTAGGTTAGGGTGAGGATTAGGGTGACGGTGAGGGTTATGGTGAGGGTAAAGGTTAGTGTTAGGAGGGTTAGGGTTAGGATCAGGATGAGGTTTGAGTGTTAGGGTTATGGTTAGATTTAGGATGAGTGTTAGCGTGAGGGGTAGTGTTAGGTTTAGAGTGAGGTTAAGGGTTAGGGTGAGGGTGAGGGTTAGGGTTAGGTTTAGGATTAGTGTTAGGGTTAGGGTGATGTTTAAGGTTAAGGTTAGGGTTGAGAGGTTTAGAGTCAGGGTGATGATAAGGGTGAGGCTAAGGGATGGGTTGAGGGTGAGAATTAGGGTGAGGTTTAGGGTTAGGGTTAGATTTAGTTTTAGGGTGAGGACAAGGGTGAGCGTGAGGGTTAGGGTTAGGGTGAGGGTGAGGCTTATTTTTAGGGTATGTGTGAGGGTTAGCTTTAGGGTGAGGGTTACCGGGAAGGTGAAGATTAGGATGCGGGTGAGGGTTAGGGTTAGTGTTAGGGCTAGGGTGAGGATTGGGGTTAGGGTTAGTGTTAGGATGAGAGTTAGGTTGAGTTTTAGGGTTAGGATTATTGTCAGTGTTAGGGTTAGTGTGAGGGCTAGGTTAAGGGTTAGAGTTAGGGTGAGGGTAAGGGTTAGGGTGAGGGTTAGGGTGAGGTTGAGGGTTAGGGTTAGGGTGAGGGTTAGGTTGATATTTAAGGTTAGGTTAGCGTTAGGGTTAGGGTGAGGGTGAGGGTGAGGTTTAGGGTTAGGTTTAGGGTTACGGTGAGGGTTAGGTTTAGGGAAAGGGTGAGTGTGAGTTTTAGGTTTAGGATTAGTGTTAGGGTTAGGGTTAGACTTATGGTGAAGTTGAGGGGTAGGGTGAGGGTTTTGGTTAGGGTTAGGGTTTGGGTGAGTGTTAGCTTGAGGGTGAGGGTTAGGGTTAGGTTTATGGTTAGGGAAGGGTGAGGTTCAGGCTTAGGTTGAGGGTTAGTGTTAGGCTGAAGGTGAGCTTTAGGGTTAGGTTTAGGATTAGTTTGAGTGTTAGGGTTAGGGTTAGGGTTAGCATGAGGGTTAGCATGATGGCTAGGTTTGGGGATAGGTTGAGGTTGAGGGTGAGGGAAAGGTTTAGGGTTAGTTTTAGGATGATGGTTACGGTGAGGGATAGGGTTAGTGTGAGGGTTAGGGTTAGGGTTAGGGTTAGGTTGAGAGCTAGGTTTAGGGTGAGGGTTAGGCTGAGGGTGAGGGTGAGTGTGAGGGTTAGGCTGTCAGTGATGATTAGCGTAGGGTGAGGGTTCGGGGGATGCTAGTGTTAGGGTGAGGGTGAAGGTTAGGGTTATGGTTAGGGTTAGGTTTAAGGTCAGGTTGAGGATTAGGGTTACGGTTAGGGTTAGGATGAGGGTTAGGGTGAGGGGAAGGTTTAGGGTTAGGTTTAGGTTTAGGGTGAGGGTAAGTTTAGGGTGAGGGTGAGGGTTTGGGTTAGGGTTAGGTTTAGGGTAAGGGTAATTTTTAGGGTGAGGGTTAGGATGAGGGTGAGTGTTAGGGTTAGGGTTATGTTTAAAGTTTAGGTTAGGGTTAGGGTTAGGGTTAGGGTGATTGTGAGGTTTAGGGTGAGTTTAAGGGTTAAGTTGAGGGTGCGGATTAGGGTTACGGTTAGGGTTAGTGTGAGGGTTAGGGTTAGGGTTAGGGTTAGGGTGAGGGTTAGGTTTAGTGTGAGGGTTATGGTTAGGGATAGGGTTAGGGTGAGGTTAAGGGTTACAATAAGGGTAAGGTGAGCTTGAATTTTAAGGTTACCATGAATGTTAGTTTGAGGGTTGGGTTTAGGTTTAGGGATAAGGTGATGGTTGGGTGAGGGTCAGGGTTGGGTTGTTGGTGAGGGTTGGGTTACGGTGAGGGTTAGGTTTACGGGGAGGTTTAGAGTGACGGCAATGTTTAAGTCTAGGGTTAGTGTGATGGCTAGGGTTCATATTAGTGTTAGGGTGAGGGTTAAGGTGAGGGGAAATTTTAGGGTTCAGGTGAGGGTTAGGATTAGTGTGAGGGTTAGGGTTAGGGTTAGGGTTAGAGTGAGGGTAAGGGTTAGGGTGAGGTTTAGGGTGAGGTTAAGGGTTAGGGATAGAGTTAGGTTTAGGTTGATTGTTATGGTGAGGTTTAGAGTTAGGGTGAGAGTGAGGGTTAGAGTTAGGCTGAGGGTGAGTGTTAGGGTTAGGGTGAGTGTTAGAGTTAGTTTTAGGGTGAGGGTGAGGTTTAGGGTTAGGGTTAGAATTAGGGTGAAGGAGAGGGTAAGGAATAGGGATAGGATTAGGGTTAGGGTTAGGCTTAGGCTTAGGGTTAGGGTAAGGATGAGGGTCAGCGTGGGGGTGAGGGTGAGGGTTAGTTTTCGGATTAGTGTGAGTGTTAGGTTTATTGTGAGGGTTAGGGTGAGGATAAGGGTAAGGAATAGGTTGAGGAATAGGGTGAGGGGGAGGGTTAGGGTTAGGGTTAGGGTTAAGGTGAGGGTTAGCATGAGGGTTAGGTTTAAGGTTACGGTTAGTTTAGGGTGAGGGTTAGGGTTAATGTTAGGGTTAGGTTTAGGGTAAGGGTTAGGGTTAGGGTGAGGGCCATGGTTATGTTTAGGGTGAGGGTTAGGTTTTGGTGATGATTAGGGTTAGTTTTAGGGTTAGGGTGATGCTGAGGCTGAAGCTAAGGATTTGGATTAGGGTTTTGGTTAGTGTGAGGTTGAGGGGGAGGCTTAGAGTTGGGATTAGGTTTTGGGTTAGCGTAAAGCTGAGCATGAGGGTGAGGTTTAGGGTTAGTGTGAGAGTTAGGGTTAGGGTTAGGTTTAGGTTGAGGGTTAGGGTGAGGGCTAGGTTTAGGGTTAGGGTGAAGGTGAGGTTGAGGGTGAGGGTGAGGATTAGGGTTAGGGTGAGTGTTAGGGTTAGTGTTAGGTTTAGGTTGAGGTTTAGGGTGAGGGTTTGGGTTAGGGTTAGTGTGAGCCTTATTGTTATTGTGAGGGATAGTGTTAGGGTTAGCATTAGGGTTAGCGTGAGGGTAAGGGAAATGGTGAGTGTTAGGATGAGGGTGAGGGTTAGGGATAGGGTTAGGGGGATGGGGGAGTGATAGGGAGAGGATGAGGGTTAGGGTTAGGGTTAGGGTGAAGGTAAGGTTTAGGGTGAGGTTTAGGGTTATTATTAGAGTTATGGTTAGGTTGAGGATTAGGGTGAGGTTTAGATTTAGGGTGAGGGTGTAGGTTAGGGTTAAGGTTAGGGTGAGAGTTAGAGTTAGAGTGAGGGTGAGGGTGAGGTTTAGTGTTAGGTTTAGGGTGAGGGTTAGGGTGAGGATGAGGATAAGTTTTAGGTTGAGGGTTATCGTGAGGGGGAGGGTTAGGGTAAGGGTTAGGGTTTGGGTGAGGGTTAGGGTTAAAGTTAGGGTTAGGTTTAGGGTGAGGGTTAGCGTTAATGTTAGGGTTAGGTTTAGGGTAAGGGTTAGGTTTAGGGTTAGGTTTAGGGTGAGGGTGAGGGTTTGGGTTAGGGTTCGTGTTAGGGTTAGGTTGAGGTTTAGGGTGAGGTTTAGAGTTAGGGTGGGGGTGAGGGTGAGGGTTAGGGTTAGGGTTAGGGTTAGGGTTAGGGTTAGGGTGAGAGTTAGAGTTAGGGATAGAGTGAGGGTGAGCGTTATTGTTAGGTTTAGGGTGAGGGTTATGGTTAGGCTTAAGGTGAGCTTGAGGGTGAGGGTGAGGGTTAGTGTTAGGATTAGAAAGAGGGTTAGGTTTATTGTGATGGTTAGGGTGAGGATGAGGGTAAGGATTAGGTGAGGTTTAGGGTTAAGTTTAGGTTTAGATTTAGGGTGAGGGTTAGGGTTTATATTAGCGTTAGGTTTAGGGTAAGGGTTAGGTTTAGGGCAAGGGTTAGTTTGGGTGAGGGTTACGGTTAGATTTAAGGTGAGGGTTAGGTTTAGGGTGAGGTTTAGGTTTAGGGTTAGTGTTAGGGTGAGGGTTAGGGTTAGGGTGAGTTTTAGGGTGTGGGTTAGGGTTATGGTTAGTTTCAGGCTTACCGTTAGGGTGATCGTTAGGGATAGGTTTAGTGTTACGTTGAGGTTGAGGCTGAGGCTTAGGTTTAAGGTGAGTGTGAGGGTGAGTGTAAGGGTGAGGGATAGGGTTAGGATTAGGGTTAGGGTGAGTGCTAGGGTTAGCGTTAGGTTTAGGGTGAGGGTTAGGGTGAGTGGTCGGGTTAGAGTTAGTGTGAGGTGTAAGGATAGTGTGAGGGTTAGAGTTAGGGTTAGGGTATGTTGAGGCTTAGGGTTAGGCTAAATGTTAGTGTTAGGGCGAGGTTTAGGGGTAGTGTTAGGGTTAGGGTTTGGTTGAGTGTAGGGTAAGTGTTTTGGTTAGGGTTAAGGTTAGGGTGAGGGTGAGGATTAGGTGAGGGTGATGGTTAGGGTTAGTGTTAGGGTTAGGTTTTGGGTTAGGCTGAGGGCTAGGGTTAGGGTGAGGGTTAGGGTTAGGGTTAGGGTTAGGGTCAAGATGGGGATTAGGGTTACGGTTAGGGTTAGGATGAGGGATAGGGTGAGGGGTAGTTTTAGGGTTAGGGATAGGGTTAGAGTGAGGGTAACAGTTAAGGTGAGGGTGAGGGTTAGTTTTAGGGTTAGGGTTAGGATGACGGTAATTGTTAGGGTGAGGGTTAGGATGAGGGTGAGGGTTAGGGTTAGGGTAAGGGTTAGAGTGATGTTTAAGGTTAAGGTTTGGGTTAGGGTTAGGGTTAATTTTAGGGAGAGGTTTAGGGTGAGGGTAAGGGTTAGGTTGAAGATGTGGATTAGGGTTAGGGTTAGGGTTATTGTGAGGGGTAGGGTTAGGGTCAGAGTGATGGTTAGGTTTAGTTTGAGGGTTATGGTTAGGGATAGGGTTAGGGTGACGGTAAGGGTTAGGATGAGTGTAGAGTGAGATTGAGGTTTAGGGTTAGCATGAATGTTAATGTGAGGGTTAGAGTGAGTGTTAGGGTTAGGGTTAGGTTGAGGGTGAGGGTGAGGGTTAGGGTTAGGCTTAGGGTCTGGGTTAGGGTTAGTGTGAGGGTTAGGTTTAGGGTTAGGTTGAGGGTGAGGGTGAGGGTTAAGGTTAGGCTTCGTGTCTGGGTTAGGGCTAGTGTGAGGGTTAGGGTTAGGGTGAGGTTGAGGTTGAGGGTGAGGGTTAGGGTTAGTGTTAGGATGAGCGAGAAGGTGAGGGTTGGATTTAGGATTATGGTTAGCGTTAAGGTTAGGGTGAAGGTAAAGTTTAGGGTGATTGTGAGTGCTAGGGTGATTTTTAGGGTGAGGTTTAGTGTGAGGGATAGGGTTAGGGTTATGGTGAGGGTTAAGGTTAGTGTGAGGGTTAGGATTAGGGTTAAAGTTAGGGTTTGGCTGAGGATAAGGGTGAGGGTTAGGTTGAGGGTTAGGCTGAGGGTTAGGGTTAGGTTTAGTGTGAGTATTAGTTTTACTCTGAGGGATAAGGTTAGGGTTAAGATTAGGGTTAGGTTGAGGGTAAGTGTTTGGGTGAAGTTTAGTGTTAGGGTTAGTGTTAGGTTGAGGTTTAGGTTTAGTGTGATGATTAGGGTTAGGGTTAGGGTTAAGTTTAGGGTTAGGGTTAGTGTGAGGGTTAGGGTGAAGGTGAGGGTAAGGGTAACAGTTAGGATTAGGTTGAGGGTGAGGGTTAGGGTTAGGGTGAGGGTGAGGGTTAGGGTAAGGGTGAGGGTTAGGTTTAGTGTGAGGGTTACGGTTACGGTTAGGGTGAGGTTGAGGGTTAGGGTTAGGGTAGGGTTAGCTTTAGGATTAGGATTAGGGTTAGAGTGAGGTTCAGGGTTAGGTTTAGGTTTAGGCTGAGGATCAGGGTGAGGGTGAGTGTTCGGGTGGGGGTAAAGTTTAGCGTGAGAGTTAGTGCTAGGGTTAGGTTGAGGGTTAGGTTTAGTGTGATTTTTAGGGTAAGGGTTAGGATCAGGGGTAGGGTGAGTGTTCAGGTGAGGATGAGGGTTAGAGTGTGGGTGATGTTTAGGGTTAGGGTGGGGGTTAGGGTGAAATTGAGGGTAAGGGTGAGGGTGAGGTTTAGGGTTAGGGTTACGGTTAGGGTTAGGGTCAGGGTTAGAATTGGGGGTAGTGTGAGGGTTAGGGTAGGGTGAAGGTTAGCTTTAGGGTGAGGGTTAGGTTTAGGCTGAGGGTGAGGGTGAGGGTGAGGGTTAGGGTTAGGTTTAGGGTTAAGGTGAGGGTAAGGGTGAGGGGTATATTTAGGCTTAGTGTTAGGGTTAGCATTAGGGTGAGTGTGAGGGTGAGGAATATGGTTAGCATTAGGGTTAGGGTTAGGCTGAGGGTCAGAATGAGTGTTAGGTTTAGGGTTAGGGCTACAGTGAGTGTTAGGGTTAGGCTTCGGGTTAGCATGAGGTTTAAGGTGAGGGGTAGGGTTAGGGTTAGGGTGAGGGTTAGGGTTAGTGTGAAGTTTAGGATGAGGATGAGGGTAAGGTTTAGGGTGATGTTTAGGATGAGGGTGAGTGTTAGGGTTAGGGTGAGGGTTAAGATTAGAGTTAGGATTAGGGTAAGGGCTAGGGTGAGGTTGAGGTTTAGGGTGAGGGTAAGGGTTAGGTTGTGGTTTAGGGTCAGGGTTAGGTTTAGTGTGCTTTTTAGGGTTACTGTTAGGGTTAGGTTGAGGGTGAGGGTGAGGCTGAGGTTTAAGTTGAGGGTGAGGGTGAGTGTGAGTGGAGGGTTAGTATTCAGGTTAGGGTTAGGTTGAGGGTGAGGGTGAGGGTTAGTGTTCGGATTAGGGTTAGGATTAGGATTAGGCTGAGGGTCTGTGAGAGGGTGCGGGTGATTCTTAGTGTTAGGGTTAGAAAGAGGGATAGGTTTATTGTGAGGGTTAGGGTGAGGATGAGGGTAAGGGTTAGGTTCAGGGTAAGGATGAGGGGGAGGGTTAGGGTTAGGGTGAGGGTGAGGGTTAGGGTGAGGGTTTGGGTTAAGTGAAGGGATAGGTTGAGGGTGAGAGTAAGGATTAATGTTAGGGTTAGGTTTAGGGTAAGGGTTAGGGTGAGGGTGAGGTTTAGGGTTAGGGTGAGTTTTAGGGTTAGGGTGAGGGTTGGGGTTAGGATTCGGGTTAGGGTGAGGGCTAGGGTGATGGTGAGGGTTAGGAGTAGTCTTAGGGTTAGGGTGAGGTTTAGGGTTAGGGTTAGGTTTAGTGATAGTGTGAGGGGGAGGGGGAGGGTTAGGGTGAGGGTTAGGTTTAGTGTGAGTGTTATGGTTAGGGATAGAATTAGCGTGAGGGTCAGGGTTAGGATGAGGGTAGGATGAGAGTGAGGTTTAGGTTTAGCATGAGTGTTAGGGTGAGGGTTAGTGTGAGGGTTAGGGTAAGGGTTAGTTTGAGGGTGAGGTTGAGGATGAGGATTAGGGTTAGGGTTAGGGTTAGGTATAGGGTGAGGGTGAGGGTTGGGTTGTGGGTGAGGATTAGGTTAAAGGTGAGGGTTAGTATGACAGGGAGTGTTAGAGTGAGGGTGAGTGTTAAGGTTAGGGTTAGGGTGAAGTTTAGGGTTCATATTAATGTTAGGGTGAGGGTTTGGATGAGGGGTATACTTAGGGTTAAAGTGAAGGTTAGGATTAGTGTGACGGTTAGGGTTAAGGTTAGGCTTAGAGTGAGGGTAAGGGTTAAGGTGAGGTTTAGGGTGAGGTTTAGGGTTAGGGTTAGGTTGCTGGTTAGGGTGAGATTTAGATTTAGGGTGAGGGTGACGGTTAGGGTTAGGGTTCTGGTGAGGGCTAGGATTATGGTGAAAATTAGAGTTAGGGTTAGGGTGAGGTTGAGGGTTAAGTTTAGGGTTAGGGTTAGAATTAGTGTGAGGATGAGGGTGAGTTATAGGGTTAGGATTAGAGTTAGGTTTAGGGTTTGGCTGAGGGTGAGGATGAGTGTTAGGGTTAGGGTTTGGGTTAGGGTGAGTGTTAGGGTTAGGCTTAACGTTAGGATAAGGGTTAAGGTGAGTGGTAAGTTTAGGGTTATGGGGAGGGTTAGGGTTAGGGTGAGGGATAGGGTGTGGGTTATGGTTAATGTTAGGGTCAGGGTTACGGTTAGGTTGAGAGTTAGGTTTAGGGTTAGGGTGAGTTTGAGGCTGAGGATGAGGGTTAGTGTTTAGATTAGTGTTAGGGTTAAGGTTAGGCTGAGGGTTAGCGTGAGTGTGAGGGTGAGGTTTAGTGGTAGGGTTAGGGTGAGGGTTATGTTTATTGTGAGGGTTAGGGTGAGGATGAGGGTAAGTGTTAGGTTGAGGGTTAGGGGGAGGGGGAGGGTTAGCGTTATGGTTAAGCTTAGGTTTAGGTTTTGCTTGAGGGTTAGCGTTAATGTTAGGGTTAGGTTTAGGGTAAGGGTTAGGGTTAGGGTTAGGGTTAGGATTAGGGTGAGGGTAATGGTTAGGTTATGGTGAGTGTTAGGGTTAGGTTTAGGGTTTGGGTGAGGCTGACCTTGAGGGTGAGGGTTATGGTTGGGGTTAGGGTTAGGGTGAGGGTGAGGGTGAGGCTGAGGGTTAGGATTAGGATTTGGTTTAAGGTTAGGCTGAGGGTGAGGGTGAGGGTTAGAGTTAGCGTGAGGGTTAGTTTCAGGGTTAGGTTTAGGTTGAGGGTGAGGGTTAGGCATAGGTTTAGGGTGAGGGTGAGTGTTAGGGTGAGGATGAAGTTTACGGTTAGGGTTGGGGTGAGGGTTAGGGTGAGGGTGAGGGTTCGGTTTAGGGTGAGGGATAGGGTTGGGTTTTGTTTAGGGTTAGGGTGAGGGTGATGTTTAGTGTTAGGTTTAGGGTGAGTGTGAGGGTGAGTTTTAGTGATATGTTTAGGTTTAGTGTGAGGGTGAGTGTTATGTTTAGGATTAGTGTTAGGGTTAGCGTTAAGCTTAGAGTTAGGGTGAGGTTGAGTGTTAGTTTTAGGGTGAGCGTGAGGGTTAGGGTTATGTTTAGGGTGCGGGTTAGGGTTAGGGTGATGTTTAGTGTGAGGGTGAGGTTTAGAGTGAGGGTGAGTGTTCGGGTGAGTGTTAGGGTGTAGGTGAGGGTAAGGGTTAGGGTGAGTGTTAGGGTGACAGTGAGTTTGAGGGTTAGGTTTAGGGTAAAGGTTAGGGTTAGTGTTAGGGTGAGGGTGAGGGTTAGGGTTAGGTTTAGTGTTAGTGTTAGGGTTACGGCTTTGGTGAGTGTTAGGGTTAGGGTTAGTGTTAGGGTAGGGTGAGGGTAAGGTTTAGTGTAAGGGTTAGGGTTGGACTGAGGGTGAGTGTTAGTGTGAGGGTTAGAGTTAGTGTGAGGGTTAGGTTTAGCGTTAGGGTTAGGGTTAACGTGAGGGTAAGGGTAAGGGTGAGGGTTAGAATGAGGGTGAGGGTTAGGGTTAGGTTTAGTATTAGAGTGAGGCTTAGGGTGATGGTTAGGGTTAGGGTGAGGGTGAGGGTTAGGGTTGGGGTAAGGTTTAGTGTGATGGTTAGGTTTAGGGTTAGTTTTAGGTTCAGGGTAAGGGTTATTGTGAGGGTTAGGTAAAGGTGAGAGTTAGGGTTAGGGTTAAGATTATGGTGAGTGTTAGGGTTGGGGTTAGGGTTAGGCTGATGGCTAATGTGAGGGTGAGGTTTAGGGTGAGGGTGAGGGTGAGGGTTAGGGTGTCGGTGAGGATTAGGGTAGGGTGAGGGTTAGAGTGTTAGGGTGAGGATGAGGGTTACATTTAGGATTAGGTTTAGGGTCAGGTTGAGCATTACTGTTAAGGTTAGGGTTAGCATGAGGGTTAGGGTGAGGGGTTGGGTTAGGGTTAGGTTTACGGTGAGGATAAGTGTTTGGTGAGGGTCAGGGTTAGGGTTACGTTTAAGGATAGAGTTAGGGTAATTGTTAGGCTGAGTGTTTGGATGAGGGTGAGGGTTAGGTTTAGGGTAATGTTTATGTTTAGGGTTAGTGTTAGTGTTAGGGTTAGGCTTAGCTTGAGGTTTAGGGTGAGGATAAGTTTTAGGGTGAGGGTTAGGTTGAGTTTGAGGGTTAGAAGGAAGGTGAAGGTTAGGGAGAGTGTTAAGGTTAGGGTTAGGGTGAGGGTGAGGGTTAGGGTGATGTTTAGGGTTAGGGTTAGGGTTAGTGTGAAGGTTAGGGTTAGGGTTAGAGTTAGTGTTATTGTGAGGGTTAAGTTGAGGGTAAGTGTTTGGGTGAAAGTTAGGGTGAAGGTGAGGTTTGGGGTTTGGATTAGGGTTAGGGTGAGGTTTAGAATTAGGGTTAGGTTGAGGGTGAGGGTTAGGTTTAGTGTTAGATTTAGGGTGAGGGTAAGGTTTACATTGAGGGTTAGGATGAGGTGAGTGTTAGGGTTAGGGTGAAGTTTAAGGTTAGGATTATGGTTAGGGTGAGGGTTAGGGAGAGGGTTGGGGTTAGTGTTAGGGATAGGTTTAGGATGAGGGTTAGGGTTAGGTTTAAGGTTAGGGTGAGGGTGATGGTTAGGTTAGGGTTATGTTTAGGGGTTGGGTGAGGGTTAGGTTTACAGTTAGTTTTAGGGTAAGGGTTAGGGTGAGGTTTAGGGTTAGGTTGAGTGTTAGGGTTTGGTTTAGGGTTAGGGTGACTGTTAGGGTTAGGGTGAGGGTTAGGGTTAGGGTGGGGGTGAGGTTCAAGGTGAAGTGTAGGGTTAGGATTAGTTTTAGGGTTAGGTAGTCTGAGGATGAGTGTGAGTGTGAGGGTGAGGTTTAGGGTTAGGGTTAGGGTTAGGCTGAGGGCTACAGTGAGGGTGAGGGTTAAGGTTAGGGTGAGGGTGAGGATGAGAGTTTGGGTTAGGTAAGTGTTAGGGTTATGTTTAGGGTGAGGATTAGGTTGAGTTTGAGGGTTAGAGGGAGGGTTAGCCTTACGGAGAGGGTTAGGGTTATGGTTAGGGTGAGGGTTAGGGTTAGGGTGATGTTTTGGGTGAGGGTGAGGGTTACCGTGAGGTGAGGGTTCGAGTGAGGGTGAGGCTTAGGGTGAGGATGAGGGTTAGGGTTAGGTTTTGTGTGAGGATTAGGTTGAGGTTAATGTTTAGAGTGAGGGTTAGGTTGAGGGTGAGGGTTAGGGTTAGTGTTAGTGTGAGGGTGAGGTTTTCGGTTAGGTAAGATTTAGGTTTAGGTTTACGGTGAGGGCTAGGTTAAGGGTGAGGTTTTGGGTGAGGGTGAGAGTGAGGTTAAGGGTTAGGGTGTGGGTGAGGGTTAGGGTTAGGGTGAGTGTTAGAGTGACGGTGAGGTTTATGGTGAGGCTGAGGGTTAGGTTAAGGGTTAGGTTTAGGGTGAGGATTAGAGTCAGGATGAGGGTAAGGGTGAGGGTTAGTGTTACGGTGAGGGTTAGGGTTAGTGTGAGGGTTAGGTTTAGGGTTATGGTTAGGGCTAGGGTAATGTTTAGGGTGAGGCTTAGGATGAGGGTGAGTGATAGGGTTAGGTTGAGGGTGAGGGTTAGGGTGAGGTTGAAGTTGAGGGTGAAGATGAGGATTAGGGTGTGGGTGAGGGTTAGGGTTAGGGTGAGGGTTAGGTTGACAGTGAGGGTTAGCGTGAGGGTGAGGCTTAGGGTATGGGTGAGGGTTAGCGTTAGGTTTAGGGTGATGGCTAGGATTAGGGTTATCGTGAGGGTTAGGGTGATGTTTCGGGTTTGTGTGAGGGTTAGGGTTAGGGTGAGGGTGAGGGCAATTGTTAGGCTGAGGGTTATGGTAAGGATGAGGGTTAGGATTAGTGTTAAGTTTAGGGTGAGGTTGAGCATGAAAGTTAGGGTTAGGGTTCGTGTTAGGGTTAGGATGACGGTTAGGGTGTGGGTTAGGGTTAGGGTTAGTTTGAGGGTTAGGGTTAGGGTTAGGGTTAGGGTTAGGGTTAGGATGAGGATGAGGATGAGGGTTAGGGTAACGGTTAGGGTTAGGTTTAGGGTGAGGATGAGAGTTAGTGTTAGGATTAGGGTTAGGGTTTGGCTTAAGCTGAGGGTGAGGGTGAGGGTGAGGATTAGGGTTAGGGTAAGATTTAGGGTTTGGGTTAGTGTGAGGATTAGATTGTAGGTGAAGTTTAGGGTGAGGTTTAGCATTAGGTTGTGGTTTAGTTTTAGGATTAGGGTGTGGGTCAGAATTAGGGTGATGTTTAGGGTGAGGGTGAGGGTTAGGGTGAGGGATAGGTTTAGGGAAAGGGTGAGGGTGAGGGTTAGGGTGAGGGTAAGCGTAAGTGTGAGGGTTAGGTTTAGGGTTAGGTTGAGGTTGAGGGTAAGGGTTATTGTGAGGGTTAGGATGAAGGTGAGGGTTAGGGTGAGGGTTAGGATTAGGGTGAGTGTTAGGGTTAGGGTTAGGGTTAGGCTGATGGCTACTGTGAGAGTGTGGTTTAGGGTGAGGGTGGGGGTGATGGTTATGGTGTCGGTAAGGATTAGGGTAGGGTTAGGGTTAGAGTGTTAGCTTGAGTGTGAGGGTTAGAGTTAGTGTTAGGGTTAGAGTTAGGCACAGTTTGAGGAGTACTGTTAAGGTTAGTGTTAGCATGAAGGTTAAGGTGAGGGGTAGGGTTAAGGTTAGGGTTAGGGAGAGGGTAAGGGTTAGGTGAGGGTGAGGGTTAGGGTTACAGTTAGGGTTAGGGTTAGGGTAATTGTTAGGCTGAGTGTTAGGATGAGAGTGAGGGTTAGGGTTAGGGTGATGTTTAAGGTTAGGGTTAGGGAGAGTGTTAGAGTTACGGTTAGGGTGAGGGTAAGGGTTAGGTTGAGGGTTAGGGTGAGTTTGAGGGTTAGAGCGAGTGTTAGGATTAGGGAGAGTGTTAGGGTTAGGGTTAGGGTGAGAGTAAGGGTTAGAGGGATGTTTTGGGTGAGGGTGAGGGTAACCGTGAGGTGAGCGTTCGTGTGAGAGTTAGGGTTAGGTTGAGGATGAGGGTTAGGGTTAAGGTTTGTGTGAGCATTAGGGTGAGGTTAAGGTTTAGGGTGAGGGTTATTGTGAGGGTGAGGGTTAGGGTCATTTTTAGGGTTAGGGTGAGGATTAGGGTGAGGGTTAGGTTTAGGGTTTGGGTGAGGGTGAGGTTTGGGGTTAGGGTTAGGGTTAAGGTTAGGGTTAGGAGGAGAGTTTAGGGTGAGGGTTAGGTTTTCTTTTAGGGTTAGGGTGAGGATGACGGTGAGGCTTAGGGTTAGGATTCGGGTTTGGGTTAGGGTTAGGCTGAGCATGAGGTGAGGTTTAGGGTTAGCATGAGAGTTAGGATTAGGGTTAGGTTTAGGTTGAGGGTTAGGGTGAGGGCTAGGTTTAGGGTTAGGGTGAGGGTGAGGTTGAGGGTTAGGGTGAGGGTTAGTGTGAGGGTTAGGTTTAGGGTGAGGGTTAGGGTTAGTGTTAGGTTTAGGTTGAGGGTTAGGGTGAGGGGTAGGGTTAGGGTTAGGGTGAACCTTATGGTTATTGTGAGGGATAAGGTTAGGGTTAGCATTAGGGTTACCATGAGGGTAAGGGAAAGTGTGAGGGTTAGGATGAGGGTGAGGGTTAGCGATAGGGTTAGAGCTATGGGGGAGTGTTAGGGTGAGGATGAGGTTTAGGGTTAGGGTTAGGGTTAGGGTGAGGGTCACGGTTAGGTTTAGGGTGAGGGTTATGGTTAGGTTGAGGATTAGATTTAGGTTTAGCGTTAGGGTGAGTCTGAGGGTGAGGCTTAGGGTTAGGATTAGTGTTTGGGTTAGGGTGAGGGTGAGAGTGAGGCTTAGGGTTCGATTAGAGTTTGGCTTAGGGTTAGCCTGAGCATGAGGGTGAGGTTTCGGGTTAGCGTGAGGGTCAGGGTTAGAGTTAGGTTTAGGATGAGGGTTCAGGTGAGGGTGAGGATTAGGGTGTGGTTTAGGGATAGGGTTAGGGTGAGTGTTAGGGTGACGTTGAGTTTGAGGTTAAGGTTTAGGGTTAGTGTTAGATTTAGGGTTTGGGTGAGTGTTAGGGTTAAAGTTAGGATTAGTGTGAGGGCTAGGGTGAGGGTGAGGGTGAGGGTGAGGGTGAGGGGTAGGGTTAGTGTGAGGGTTTGAGTTAGGATTAGAGTTACCGTGAGGGTAAGTGTAACGGTCAGGGTTAGTATGAGGGTGAGGGTTAGGGTTAGGGTGAGGGGTAGGGTTTGGGTTAGGTTTCGATTAAGGTTAGCGTGAGGGTGAGGGTTAGGGTGATGGTTAGGTTTAGTGCTCGGGTTAGGTTTTGGGTTAGGCTGAAGGCTGGGGTTAGGGTGAGGGTTAGGGTGAGGGTGAGGGTGTGGGTGAGGTTTAGGGTGTAGGTGAGGGTTAGGCTAGGTTGAGGGTTAGGGTGAGGTTTAGTGTTCGGCTGATAGTGAGGGTGAGGGTGAGGTTTAGGGTTTGGTTTAGGATTAGTGTGAGTGTTAGGGTTAGTCTTCGGGTTAGGATGAGGTTTAGGGTGAGGGGTAGGGTTAGGTTGAGGCTGAGGGTGAGTGTGAGGTTTAGGGTTACTGTGAGGGTTAGGGTTAGTTTTAGGGTGAGGGTGAGTGTTAATATTAGGTTTAGGATGAGGGTTAGTGTGAGGGGCAGGCTTAGTGTTAGCGTGCGGGTTAGGGTTAGTGTGAGGTTTAGGGATAGGGTTAGGGTGAGGGTGAGTGTGAGGGTTAGGGTTAGGGTTAGTGTTTGGCTGAGGGCTGGGGTGAGTGTGAGGTTTAGGGTGAGGGTGAGGGTGAAGGTGAGGGTGAGGTTGTCCCAGAAGTTTAGGGTAGGGTGAGGGTGACGGTTAGGGTTAGGGTTAGGGTTAGGGTCAGGGTGGGGATTAGGGTTATGGTTAGGGTTAGGATGAGGGTTAGGGTGAGGGGTATTTTTAGGGTTAGGGATAGGGTTAGAGTGAGGGTAACAGTTAAGGTGAGGGTTAGGGTTAGGGTTAGGGTTAGGGTTAGGATGACAATAATTGTTAGGTTGAGGGTTAGGATGAGGGTGAGGGTTAGGCTTAGGGTAAGGGTTAGGGTGATGTTTAAAGTTAAGTTTTGGGTTAGGGTTAGTGTTAATTTTAGGGTGAGGGTTACGGTGAGGGTAAGGGTTAGCTTGAGGATACAGATTAGGGTTAGGTTTAGGGTTAGTTTGAGGGGTAGTGTTAGGGTCAGAGTGAGGGTTAAGTTTAGTGTGAGGGTTATGGTTAGGGATAGGGTTAGGGTGACGGTAAGGGTTAGGATGAGGGTAGAGTGAAATTGAGGTTGAGGGTTAGCATGAATGTTAATGTGAAGGTTAGGGTGAGTGTTAGGGTTAGGGTTAGGTTGAGGGTGAGGGTGAGGGTTAGGGTTAGGCTTAGGGTCTGGGTTAGGGTTAGTGTGAGGGTTAGGGTTAGGGTTAGGGTGAGGTTTAGGTTGAGGGTGAGGGTTAGGGTTAGTGTTAGGGTGAACGAGAGGGTGAGGGTTGGATTTAGGATTAGGGTTAGGTTTAATGTTAGGGTGAGGGTAAAGGTTAGGGTGAGTGTGAAGGCTAAGGTGAGGGTTAGGGTGAGGGTTAGTGTGAGGGATAGAGTTAGGGATATGGTGAGTGTTAAGGTTAGTGTGAGGGTTAGGATTAGGCTTAAGGTTAGGGTTAGACTGAGGATAAGGTTTAGGGTGAGGATTATGGTGAGGGTGAGTGTTAGGGTTAGCGTTAGGGTTAGGGTAAGTTTCAGGTTGAGGGTAAGGGTGAGGGTGAGGGTTAGGGTTAGGGTTAGGGTGAGGGTAAGTGTGAGGGTTAAGGTGAGGATGAGGGTTAGGGTTAGGGATAGGGTGAGAGTGAGGGTTACGATTAGGGTTAGAGTTAGGGTCAGGATTAAGGTGAGGTTAAGGGTTAGGATGAGTGTGTGGGTGCGGGGAAGTTTTAGGATTAGTGTGAGGGTAAGGGTTAGTGTGAGGTTTAGGTTAAGGGGGACCATTAGGGTTAGGGTGAGGTTGAAGTTTAGGGTTAGGGTTAGGGTGAGGGTAGGGTTAGTGTGAGGCTTAGGGTGAAGGTGAGTTTTAGGGTTAGGGTTAGAGTGAGTATGAGGGTGAGTGTGAGGGTTAGGTTGACGGTGAGGGTTAGGGTGAGGGTGAGAGTTACAGTTACGGTTAGGGTTAAGTTGAAATTTAGGGTTAGGATTAGGGTTAGGATTAGTGTGCCGGTTAGGTTTAGGTTTAAGGTTATGGTGAGTGTAAGGTTTTGGGAGAGTTTTAGGGTGAGGGTGAGGATTAGAGTTAGCCTTAGGGTTAGAGTGAGGGTTAATGCTAGGGTGAGCGTGAGGTTGAAGGTGAAGTTTAGGGTTAGGTTTAGGGTGAGGTTTAGGGTTAGGGTGAGTGTTATGGTTAGGGTTATAGTTAGGGTGAGAGTGATGGTGAGGCTGAGGGTTACGCTGAGGTGAGCGTGAAGCTGAGGGTTAGGTTTAGGGTTAGGGTTAGGGTGAGGGTAAGTGTTACGGTTAGGATTAGGGTTAGGGTTAGGGTTAGGCTGCGGGTGAGGGTCAGGTTGAGGGTGAGGGTGAGGGTTAGGGTGAATGTTAGGGTTAGGTTAAGGGTTAGGGTTAGGGTTAGGGTGAGGGTTAGGGTTTGTGTGAGGGTTAGGCTTAGGGTTGGGGTTAAGGTTAGCATGAAGGTAAGGTTTAGGGGGATGGTTAGGGTTACGGAGAGGATTAGGGTTAAGGTGAGGTTAAGGGTTAGGGATAGGGTTAAGGTGAGGTTTAGGGTTAGGATTAGGGTGAGGGTAAGAGTTTGGGCGAGGGTTAGGTTTAGGGTGAGGTTAGGGTTAGAGTTAGGGTGATGTTTAGAGTGAGGGTGTGGTTTAGGGTTAAGATGAGTGTTCCGGTGAGGGTGAGAGTTAGGGTGTGGGTGAGGGTTAGGTTTAAGGTGAGAGTTAGGTGAGGGTGAGGGTTAGTGTTGTGGGTTAGGGTGAGGGTGAGGGTTAGGTTTAGGGTTAGGGTGAGGGTTAAGGTGAAGTTTAAGGTTAGGGTTATGGTTAGGGTCAGGATTAGTGTGAGGGTTAGGGTTAGGGTTAGGATAGGTTTAGGGTTAGTGTAAGGGTTAGGGAGAGGTTTAGGGTGAGGGTGAAGGTTAGAGTGAGCCCTAGGATTAGGGTGATGTTTAGGGCGAGGATTAGGGTTAGGATTAGGATTAGGAGGAGGGTGAGGGTTAGGGTTAGGGTTAGGGTTAAGGTGAGTGTGAGGGTGAGGTTTGGGGTTCCGTAAGGGTTAGAGTTAGGGTGAGGTTTAGGGTTAGGTTTTTGTAAGAGTTAGAGTTAGGGTGAGGGTGAGGGTGAGGGTTAGGGTTAGGATTAAAGTTAGAGTTAGAGTTAGGATTAGGGTTAGGGTGAGGCTTAGACTGAGGGTGAGAGTGAGGGTGAGGGTTTTTGTTACAGTGAGTGTTAGGGTTAGGTTTAGAGTGAGGGTGAGGGTTAGGTTAGGTTTAGGGTTAGGGTTAGGATGAGAGTTAGGGTGAGGGGTAGGATTACTGTTAATGTGAGGGTTAGATTTAGTGTGAGTGATAGGTTTAATATTAGGTTTAGGGTTAGGGTGAGGGTAAGGGTTAGTGTGAGGGTTAGGGTGAAGGTGATGGTTAGGGTAATGTTTAGGGTGAGGATTAGGGTGAGGGTTAGGGTTAGGTTTAGGTTTAGGTTGAGGGTTATGGTGATGGTTAGTGTTAGGATTAGGGTTAGGGTGAGGGTGTGGGTGAAAGTAAGGGTAAGGGTGAGGGTTAGGGTGAGGGTTAGTGTTAGAATTAGGGTTAGGATTAGGGTGAGGGTTAGGGTCAGGGTGAGCTTTAGGGTTAGGGTTAGGATGAGGGTGAGGGTTAGGGTTAGGGTTACCAATAGGGTGAGAGCTAGGGTGAGGGTGAAGTTTAGGGTTAGGTTTAGGGATTAGGGTTAGGTTTAGTGTTAGGGTCAGGGTTAGGCTGAGGGGTAGGGTTAGAGTTAGGTGGAGGGTTTGGTTTAGTCTGAGTGAAAGGGTAAGGGTTAAGGTTACCCTTACAGTGAGGGTAATGGTTACAGTGAGGGATAGGGTGAGTGTGAGGTTTAGTGTTAGCATTTCGGTTACGGTGAGGGTTAGGGTGAGAGTAAGGGTTAGGTTTACGCTAAGGTTGAGGGTGAGTGTTAGGGTTAGCGTTAGGGTGAGAATTATGCTTCGGGAGAGGGTTAGGGTTAGGTATAAGGTGAGGGTCAGAGTGAGGATGAGGTTTAGGTTGAGGGTGAGACTGAGGGTGAAGTTTAGGGTTAGGGTTAGTGTTAGGGTGAGGGTGAGGTTGAGCGTTAGGGTTAGGATTAAGGTTAGGGTTAGGGTTAGGCTGAGGGTGAGGGTGAGGGTTAGGATTAGGGTTAGGGTGAGGGTATGTGTTAGAGTGAATGTTAGGATGAGAGTGAGGGTTAGGGTTAGCCTGAGTTTTAGGGTGAGGTTTAGGGTGAGGGTGAGTGTTGGCGTGAGGGTGAGGATTAGGGTGTGGGTGAGGGTTATGGTTAGGATGAGGGTTAGGTTGAAATTTAGGGTTAGGGTAAGGGTTAGGATTAGTGTGAGGGTTATGGTTAGGGTTAGAGTGAGTGTCAGAGTTAGGGAGAGGTTTAGGTTGAGGGTGAGGGTTAGAGTTAGCCTTACGTTTAGGGTAAGGTTTAGGGTTAGCTTTAGGATTAGGGTTAGGGTGAGGGTGAGGGCTAGGGTTAGGGTTAGGGTGAATGTTAAGGTGAGGGTTAGGGTTAGGGTGAAGATTAGGGTGAGGGTGAGATTTAGGGTGAGGATATGTGTTAGGGTTAGGGTTAGGGTTATGCTGAGGATGATGGTGAGGGTGAGGGTTAGAGTTAGGCTTAGGGGGATGGTTAGGTTTAGTGTGTGGGTTAGGGTGAGGGTTAGAGTGAGTGTGAGGGTTAGGGTTAGGGTGAGTGTTAGGATTCTGTTTAGGGTTAGGGTGAGGGTGAGAGTGAGGGTTAGGGTGAGGGTGAGGTTGAGGTTGAGGTTGAGGTTGAGGGTGAGGGTGAGGGTTAGTGTTAGGTTAGGGTTAGGGTGAGAGTGAGGGTGTGGGGTAGGGTTAGGATTAGGGTTAGGGTTAGTGTTAGGCTGAGGTTGAGGGTGACGGTGAGGTTGAGGGTTAAGTTTAGGGTTAGGGTTTAGGTTAGAGTTAGTGTGATGGTTCGGGTGAGGGTGAGTGTAATGGTTAGGTTGACAATTAGTGTGAGCGTGAGGTTTAGGATTAGTGTTAGATTGAGGGTTAGGGTGAGTGTGAGTGTAAGGGTTAGTGTGAGAGTTATTTTGAGCGTGAGTTTTAGAGTTAGGGTTAGGGTTAGAGTTAGGGTGAGGGTGAGTCTGAGGGTGAGGGTGAGTGTTAGGGTTAGGATGAGTATTAGGGATAGGATTAGGGTTAGGGTGAGGGCTAGGGTGAAGATGAGGGTTAGGGTAAGGGTTAGGGTTAAGGTTAGAGTGAGGGTAAGGGTTAGTGTGAGGATGTGTGTTAGGGTGAGGGTTAGGGTGACGTTGAGGGTGAGGTTGAGGTTGAGGGTGAGGGTTAGGGTGAGGGTTAATGTTGGGTTGAGGGTCAATGTTAGGGTTAGGGTGAGGGTGAGTTTTAGGTTGAGGGTGAGGGTGAGTGTGAGGATAAGGGTTAGGATTAAGTTTCGGGTGAGGGTGAGAGTGAGGTTTAGGGTTAGGATTACGGTTAGGGTTAGGGTTAGGCTGAGGGTGAGGGTGAGGGTGAGCGTTAGGTTAAGGGTTAGGGTGATGCTTAGGTTTAGTGTGAGGGTTGGGTGAATGGGAGGGTTAGGGTTAGGGTTAGGGTGAGGGTTAGGGTTAGGTTGAGGGTGAGGGTTAGTGTGAAGGAGAGGGTTAGGGTTACTGTGAGGATTAGGGTTAGGATTAGGGTTAAGGTGAGGGCTAAGGTGAGGGTGAGGGTTAGGGTTAGGGTGAGGGTTAGGTTTAGGTTTAGGATGAGGCTTAGGTTGAGGTGTAGGGTGAGGGGTAGGGTGAGCATTAGGGTTAATTTGTGGGTTAGGGTGAGGTTTAGGGTTAGGATTAAGGTGAGGGTGAGGGTTAGGGTTAGGATAAGATGAGGGTGAGGGTTAGGGTTAGGATAAGGTGAGGGTAAGATTTAGGGTGAGGGTTAGGGTTAGAGTGAGAGTAAGGGTTAGGGTGAGGGTTAGTGTTAGTATTAGGGTTAGGCTGAGGGTTAAGGTGAGTGTGAGGGTTAGTTTTAGGTGAGGGTAAGGGTTAGGGTGAGAGTGAGAGTGAGGGTAAGAGTTTTAGTTAGGAATGTGTTAGGGTTACGGTTAGGGTGAGGATTAGGGTGAGGGTGAGGGCTAGAATGAGGGTTAGGTTTACGCAGAGGTTTAGGGTTAGGGGTACGGTGAGGGTTACGGTTAGGGTTATATTAAGGGTGAGGATGGGGGTTAGGGTTCGGTTTTGGGTTGGGGTTCGGGTAGGGTTAAGGTTAGGATGAGGGTGAGGGTAACGGTTAGTGTGAGGGTTAGGGTGCGGGTTAGGGAGAGGGTGAGGGTGAGGGTGAGGTTTAGGGTTAGGATTAGGGTTAGGGTTAGGGTTAGGCTGAGGGTGAGGGTGAGAGTGAGGGTTAGGGTTAGCGTTAGGGTGAAGGTTAGGTTTAGTGTGAGGGTTAGGGTGAAAGTGATGTTTAGGTTTAGAGTTAGGGTTAGGGTTAGGGTGAGGGTTACGGTGAGGGTGAGGGTTAGTCTGAGGGTGAGGGTTAGGGTTAAGTGAGGATTAGGGTTAGGATTAGGTTTAGGGTGAGGGTGAGATTAGGGTTAGGGTGAGGGTGAGGTTTAGGTTTAGTGTTATGGAGATTGTTAGGATGAGTGTGAGGCTTTGGTTTAGGGTTAGGGTGAGGGTTAGGCTGAGGGTGAGGGTTAGGGTGAGGGCTACAGTTAGGGTTAGTGTGAGAGTAAGGCTTAGTGAGAGGGTTAGGTTTAGGGTTAGGTTTAGGGTTATTTATATGTTTAGGGTTAGGTTTAGGGTTAGGATGAGTGTGAGGGTGAGAGTTATGTTTAGTGTTAGTTTTAGGGTGAGGGTGAGGCTTAAGGTTAGGGTTAGGGTTAGGATTAGGTTGGGGGTTAGGTTTAGGGTGAGGGTCATGTTTAGAGTTAGGATTAGTGTGAGGGTGTGGTTTAGGGTCAGGTTGAAGGTGAGTGTGAGGGTGAGGGTTAGGGTTAGGGTTAGTGTGAGCGTAAGGGTTACAGTGAGGGTTAGGGTTAGGGTGAGAATAAGGGTTAGGGTGAGGGTTAGTGTGAGGGTGAGTATTAGGGTTAACATTAGGGTTAGGGTAAGGGTTAGGGTGTGTGTGAGTATAAGGGTTAGTTGAGGGGAAATGTTAGCATGAGTATTAGGCTGTGGGTGAGGTTTAGGGATAGCATTAGTGTTAGGCTGTGGGTGAGGTTGAGCGTGAGGGTTAGGGTTAGGATTAGGGTTAGGGTTAGTGTTAGGCTGTGGGTGAGTGTGAGGGTGAATGTGAGGTTTAGGGTTAGGGTTAGGGTGAGGGTTAGGTTGAGGGTGAGGTTTAGGGTGCGGGTGAGTGTTGAGTTAGGGTGAGGATTATGGTTAGGATTAGGGTTATGGTGAGGGCTAAGGTGAGTGTGAGGGTTAGAGTTAGGGTTAGGTTAGGGTGAGTTTGAGGGTGAGGGTTAGGGTGAGGGTGAATGTTTTAGTTAGGAAAGTGTTAGGGTTAGGGTTAGGGTGAGGATTATGGTGACGGTGAGGATTAGCGTGTAGGTTAGGGTTTGGGTGAGGTTTAGGGTGACAGTTCGGGATAGGATTAGGGTTAGGGTTAGGGTGAGGGTGAGTGTGAGGGTGAGGGTTAGGGTGAGGATTATGGTTAGGATTAGGGTTAGGGTGAGGGCTAAGGTGAGTGTGAGGGTTAGAGTTAGGGTTAGGTTAGGGTGAGTTTGAGGGTGAGGGTTAGGGTGAGGGTGAATGTTTTAGTTAGGAAAGTGTTAGGGTTAGGGTTAGGGTGAGGATTATGGTGACGGTGAGGATTAGCATGTAGGTTAGGGTTTGGGTGAGGTTTAGGGTGAGAGTTCGGGATAGGATTAGGGTTAGGGTTAGGGTGAGGGTGAGTGTGAGGGTGAGGGTTAGGGTTAAGGTTAGGGTGAGGTTGAGGGTAAGGGTTAGGTTTAGGATTAGGGTTAGTGTTAGGATTAGCATGAGGGTAACGGTGAGGGTGAGGGTGAGGGTGAGCGTGCGGTTTAGGGTGAGGGTGAGGGCTAGGGTGAGGGTGAAGTTTAGGGTGAGGTTTAGGGTGAGGGATAGGGATAGAGTTAGGGTCAGGGTTAGAGCTAGTGTGAGGGTTTGGATTAGGGTTAAGTTTAGGGTTAGGGTGAGGATAAGGGTTAGGGTGAGGGTTAGGGTGACGGTGAGGGTTAGGGTTAGCGTCAAGGTTAGGGTAAGTTTTAGGTTGAAGGTAAGTGTGAGGTGAGGCTTAGGGTTAGGGTTAGGGTGAGGGTGAGGGTGAGTGTTAGTGTGAGGGTTAGGGTTAGGGTTAGGGTTAGGGTGAGGTTAAGGATTAGGATGAGTGTTAGGGTAAGGATGAGCTTTAGGGTTAGTGTGAGGGTAAGGGTTAGAGTGAGGGTTAGGGTGAGGGTGAGCATTAGGTTTAGGGTGAGGGGGAGTTTTAGGCTTAGGGTTAGGGTTAGGGTGAGGGCTAGGGTGAGGTTGAGGGTTAGGTTTAGGTTCAGGGAGACGTTTAGGCTGAGGGTGGGTTTTAGGGTTAGAGTTAGGGTGAGGGTGAGGGTGAGGGTAAGGTTTAGGGTGAGAGTTAAATTCAGGGTGAGGTTTAGGATTAGGGTTAGGGTTAGGGTGACAGCTAGGTTGAGGTTGAGCTTTAGTGTGAGGGTCAGGTTGAGGGTGAGGGTTTTGGTTAGGTAAGGGTTGGGTTAGGATTAGGGTTAGGGTTAGGGTTATGGTGAAAGGTAGGTTGAGGGGTAGGGTTAGGGTTAGTGTGAGGGTTAGGTTTAGTGTGAGGGTTAGGGTGAGGGTTAAGGTTAGTGTGAGGGTGAGGTTCTGGGTAAGGTTGAGGGTGAGGTTCTGGGTTAGTTTGAGGGTGAGGGTTAGGTTGAGGCGCAGGTTTAGGGTTAGTGTGAGCGTTTGGTTGAGGGTGAGGGTTAGGGTGAGTGTTAGGGTTAGGATTAGGTTACTGTGAGGGTGAGGGTTAGGGTTAGGATTAGGGTTAGGGTTAGGGTGACAGCTAGGTTAAGGGTGAGGTTTAGGGTGAGGGTGAGGGAGAGGCTGAGGGTTTTGGTTAGGTAAGAGTTCAGTTAGGATTAGGGTTAGGGTTAGGGTTAGGGTGAGGGGTAGGTTTAGGGTTAGGGTGAGTGTGAGATTTAGGGTGAGGTTTAGGGTGAGCGTAAAGGTTAGGGTAAGGGTGATGTTAAGGGTTAGGGTGAGGGTTAGGGTGAGGGTGAGGGTTACGTTGAGGGGTAGTTTTAGGGTTAGGTTAAGCATTAGGGTTAGGTTGAGGGTTCGGTTGAGGGTTAGGTTTAGGGTTAGTTTTAGTGTGAGGGTGATGGTTAGGGTTAGTATTAGGGTGATGGTGAGGGTTAGTGTTAGGTTTAAGAAAGGTTTAGGGTGAGGGTGAGGGTGAGGGTTAAGGTTAGGGTGAAAGTTAGTGTGAGGGTGAGTATTAGGTTGAGCCGTAGGTTTAGGGTTAGGGATAGCTTTAGGGTTAGGGTGAGGGTTAGGATGAGTGTTAGGGTTGGGTTTAGGTTACTGTGAGGCTGAGGATTAGGGTTAGGATTAGGGTTAGGGTTAGGGTGACAGCTAGGTTGAGGGTGAGGTTTAGGGTGAGGGTGAGGTTGAGGGTGAGGGTTTTGGTTAGGTAAGGGTTGGGTTAGGATTAGTTAGGGTTAGGTTTAGGGTGAGGTTTCGGGTGAGGTTTAGGGTTAAGGTTAGGGTGAGGGTGAAGATTACTGTGAGGGTTAGCGTGAGGGTAATTGTTAGGGTAAGGGTGAGGTTAAGCATTACGGTGAGGGTTAGGGTGAGGGTGAGGTTTAGGTTGAGGGTAGTTTTAGTGTTAGGTTGAGTGTTAGGGTGAGGTTGAGGGTTTGGGTGATGGTTAGGGTTAGGGATAGGTTTAGTGTGAGGGTGAGGGTTAGGGTTAGGATTAGGGTGAGGGTAAGTGTTAGGGTGAGGTTTAGGGTGAGGTTTACTCTTAGGTTTAGAAAAAGTTTAGGGTAGGGTGAGGGTGCGGGTTAGGGTTAGGGTGAAGGTTATGGTGAGGGTTAGGGTTAGGGTGAGGGTGAGGGTTATGGTTAGGTTTAGGTTTAGGGTGATGGTGAGGGCTAGTTTTAGGGTTAGGAAAAGTTTCGGGTGAGTGTGAGGGTGAGGGTTAGGTTTCGGGTGAGGGTTAGGCTGAGGGTTAGTGTTAGGGTTAGCATTAGTGTGAGGGTGAGGGTTAGGGTTAGGGTGAGCATTCAGGTTAGGGTTACTGTTAGGGTGAGGGTTAGGATTAGTGTTAGGTTACTTTGAGGGTGAGGGTTAGGGTTAGGATTAGGTTTAGGGTTAGGGTGACAGCTAGATTGAGGGTGAGGATTAGGATGAGGGTGAGGTTGACGGTGAGGGTTTTGGTTAGGTTAAAGTTGGGTTAGGTTTAGGGGTATGGTTAGGGTTAGGTTGAGTTTTAGTGTGAGGGGTAGGGTTAGGGTTAGGGTGAGGGTGAGGTTTAGTGTGAGGGTTAGGGTGAGGGTAAAGGTTAGGGTAAGGTTGAGGTTAAGGGTTAGGGTGAGGGTTAGGGTGAGGGTGAGGGTTAGGTTGAGGGGTTGTTTTAGGGTTAGGTTGAGCGTTAGGTTTAGGTTGAGTGTTTGGGTGAGGGTTAGGGTTAGGGTTAGGTTTAGTGTGAGGGTCAGGGTTAGGGTTAGGATTAGGAAAGTTTTAGGGTGAGGGTTTGGGTGAGGGTTAGTGTTAGGGTGAGGGTTAGGGTGAGGGTTAGTGTTAGGGTGAGGTTTAGTGTTAGGGTTAGGGTTAGTTTGAGGGTGAGGGTTAGGGTTAGAGTGAGCTTTAGGGTTAGGGTGAGGGTTAGGGTGCGGTTTAAGATTAGGGTTAGGTTACTATGAGGGTGAGGGTTAGGGTTAGGATTAGTGTTAGGGTTAGGGTGACATCTTGGTTGAGGGTGAGGTTTAGGGTGAGGGTGAGGTTGATGGTGAGGGTTTTGTTTAGGTATGGGTTGGGTTAGGATTAGGGTTATGGTTATGGTTAGTGTGAGGTTTCGTGTGAGGGCTAGGGTGAGGGTTAAGGTTAGGATAAGGGTGAGGTTAAGGGTTAGGTTGAGGGTTAGGATGAGGGTGAGGGTTAGGTTGAGTGGTAGTTTTAGGATTAGGTTGAGCATTAGGGTTAGGTTTAGTGTGAGGGTGAGGGGTAGGGTTAGGATTAGGGTAAGAGTAAGTGTTAGGGTGAGAGATAGTGTGAGGGTTAGTGTTAGGGTTAGGAAAGGTTTAGGGTGAGGGTGAGGATGAGGGTTAGTGTTAGGGTTAGGCTGAATGTGAGGGTGAGGATGAGGATTAAGCTTGGGATTAGGGTTAGGGTTAGTGTTAGGCTGTGGGTGAGGGTGAGGTCGAGGGTGAGGGTTAAGATTAGTGTTAGGGTGTAGTTTAGGTTTGGTGTGATGGTAAGGTTTGAGGGTGAGTGCAAGGGTTAGGGTGAGAGTTAGTGTGAGGGTGAGGTTTAGGGTTAGGGTTAGGGTGAGGGTTAGGTTGAGGGTGAGGGTTAGGGTGCAGGTGAGTGTTATGGTTAAGGTGAGGATTAGGGTTAGGATTAGGGTTAGGGTGTGGTCTAAAGTGAGGGTGTGTTTTAGGGTAAGTTTTAGGGTTAGGGTTAGATTGAGGCTTAGGGTTAGTGTGAAGGTGTGTGTTAGGGTGTCGTTTAGGGTTCGGTTTAGGTTTCGGGTTAGGATTAGTGTGAGTGTAAGCATTAGGGTTATTTTTAGGGTTAGGTTTAGGTTGAGGGTGAGTGTGGGGTTAGAGTTAGGGTTAGGTTAGGTTGAGGTTGAGGTTGAGGGTGTGTCTTAGGGTAAGGGTGAATTTTTTAGTTAGGAAAGTGTGAGGGTTAGGGTTAGTGTGAGGATTATGGTGAAGGTGAGGGTTAGGGTGAAGGTTAGGGCTTGGGTGAGGGTAAGGGTGAGAGTTTGGGATAGGATTAGGGTTAGGGTTAGGATGAGGTTCAGTGTCAGGGTGAGGGTTAGGGATAGGGTTTGGGTGAGGTTGAGGGTAAGGGTTAGGTTTAGGATTAGGGTTAGGTTTAGGGTTAGTGTGAGGGTAAAATTAGGGTGAGGTTGAGGGTGAGCGTGAGGTTTAGGGTGAGGGTGAGGGCTAGGGTGAGGGTGAAGGTTAGGGTGAGGTTTAGGGTGAGGGATAAGGATAGGGTTAGGGTGAGGGTTAGAGTTAGTGTGAGGGTTTGGATTAGGGTTAAGTTTAGGGTTAGGGTGAGGATAAGGGTTTGGGTGAGTGTTAGGGTGAGGGTTAGGGTTAGCTTCAGGGTTAGGGTAAGGGTTAGGTTGAAGGTAAGTGTGAGGGTGAGGGTTAGGGTTAGGGTAGTCTTAGGGTGAGGGTTAGGGTTAGGTTTAGGGTGAGGTGAGGGTTAGGGTGAGTGTTAAGTATAGGGTTAGGTTTAGAATTAGGGTTAGGGTGAGGGTTAGGGTGAGGGTGACGGTTAGGATTAGGGTTAGGTTTATGGTGAGGGTTAGGGTGAGGGTTAATGTTAGGTTGAGTGTTAGGGTTAGGGTTAGGGTACTGTGAGGGTGAGGGTTAGGATTATGATTAGGGTTAGGTTTGGGGTGACAGCTAAGTTGAGGGTGAGGTTTAGGTTGAGGGGGAGGTTGAGGGTGTAGGTTTTGGTTAGGTAAGTGTTGGGTTATGATTAGGGTTAGGGTGAGGTTTAGGGTGAGGGGTTTGGGTTAGGGTTAGGGTTCGTGTGAGAGTGAGATTTCATGTGAGGGTTAGGGTGAGGGTGAGGGTTAGGTTGACAGGTAGTTTTAGGGTTAGGTTGAGCGTTAGGGTTAGGTTGAGGGTTCGGGTGAGGGTTAGGGTTAGGGTTAGGTTTAGTGTGATGGTGAAGGTTAGAGTTAGGATTAGGGTGAGGGTAAGTTTTAGGGTGTGCGTTAGGGTGAGTGTTAGTGTTAGGTTTAGGAAAGTTTTAGGGTGAGGGTGAGGGTGATGATAAGGCTTAGGGTGAGGCTTAGGGTGAGCCTTAGGGTTAGGGTGAGTGTTAGGGTTAAGGTTAGTGTTAGGGTGATTGTTAGGGTGAGGGTTAGTGTTAGGGTTAGGAAAGGTTTAGGGTGAGGGTGAGGGTGAGGGTTAGGGATAGGGTGAGTTTTAGGGTGAGGGTTAGGGTTAGGATTAGGGTTAGTGTGAGGGTGAGGGTTATGATTAGGGTGAGCTTTAGGGTTCGGGTGAGGTTTAGGGTGAGGGTTAGGGCGAGGGTTAGTTTACTGTGAGGGTGAGGGTTAGGGTTATGATTAGGGTTAGGATTAGGGTGACAGCTAGGTTGAGGGTGAGGTTTAGGGTGAGGGTGAGTTTGATGGTGAGGGTTTTGGTAAGGTAAGGTTTGGGTTAGGGTTAGGGTTATGGTGAGGTTTAGGTTGAGGGATAGGTTTAGGGTTAGGGTGAGGGTGAGGTTTAGTGTGAGAGTTAGGGTGAGGGTTAATGTTAGGGTGAGGGTGAGGTTAATGGTTAGGGTAAGGTTTAGGGTGAGGGTGAGGGGTGGGTTGAGGGGTAGTTTTAGGGTTAGGTTGAGCGTTAGAATTAGGTTGAGGATACGGGTGAGGTTTAGGGTTAGGGTTAGGTTTAGTGAGAGGGTGAGGTTTAGGATTAGGATTAGGGTGAGGGTAAGTGTTCAGGTGAGGGTTAGGGTGAGTGTTAGTGTTAGGGATAGGAAAGGTGAGGGGTGGGGTTGAGGGTAAGGGTTGGGTTAGGGTTAGGGGGAGGATTAGTTTGAGGTTGAGGTCTAGTGTGAGCGTTAGGGTGAAGGTTAGGTTTAGGCTGCTGTTTAGGGTGAGGGTGAGGGTTAGGGTTCTGTTTCAGGTGAGGGTTAAGGGGAGGGGAGGGTTAGTGTTAGGGTTAAGGTTAGGGTGACGGTGAGGGTTAGGTGGAGTGTGAGGGTTAGGGTTATGTTTAGGGTGAGAGTTAGAGTTAATGTTAGGGTTAGGGTGAGGGTTAGGGTGAGGGGTAATGTTAGGTTTAGGGTGAGGGTTAGTGTTAGTGTGAGGGTTAGGTTTTGGATTAGGGTTAGTGTGAGGATAAGGTTATGGTGAGGGTTAGTATTAGGGTGAGGGTTAGGTTTTGTCTTAGGGTTATGGTGAGGTTTAGGGTGAGGGTTAAGGTGAGGGTTAGGGTAAGGTTTAGGGTAAGGGTTAGCTTTAGGTTGTGGGTTAGGTTTAGGGTAAGGGTGAGGGTGCGGTGAGGGTTTGGTTTAGGTTTAGGGTTAGGGTTAGGCTTAGGGTGAGGGTGAGGGTGAGATTGAGGATTATGGTTAGTGTGAGGGGTAGGGTTAAGGTTATGATTAGGGTGAGGGTAATGGTTATGCTGAGGGTTAGGGTGAGGGGGAGGGTTAGGGTTAGGGTTAGGGTGAGGGTGAGGGTGATGTTGAGGGTTAGGGTTAGGTGAAGGTTTATGGTTAAGGTGAGGGCTAGATTGAGTGTGAGGGTTAGGGTTAGGATTAGGGTTAGGGTGAGGTTTAGGGTGAGGTTTAGGCTTTGGTTAGGGTTAGGGTGAGGGTGAGGGTTAGGGTTAGGGTTAGGTTGAGGGTTAGGTTTAGGGTGAGGGCTACGGTGAGGGTGAGCGTTAGGGTGGGTGTGAGAGTGAGGGTGAGGGTGAGGTTTTCGTTTAGGGAAGGGTTAGGGTTAGGGTGAGGTTTAGGGTGAGGGTGAGGGTTAGGTTGAGTGTTAGGTTTAGCGTGAGGGTTAGGGTTGTATTTAGGGTGAGGGTTAGGGTTAATATGATGTTTAGGTTGAAGGTGATGGTTCGGGTGAGGGTGAGGGTTCGGGTTCGGGTGAGGATGAGGGTTAGGGTGTGGGTGAGGGTTATGGTTCGGGTGAGTTTTAGGGTGATGGTTAGGGTTAGGGTGAGGGTGAGGATTAGGGTTCAATTTATGATTTGGGTGAGGGTTAGCGTTAGGGTTATGGTTAGGGTGAGGTTTAGGGTGAGGGGTAGGGTTAGGGTTAGGGTGAGGGTTAGAGTTAGTGTGAGGGTTAGGGTTATGTATAGGGTTAGTGTTAGTGTCAGGATAAGGTTTAGGGTGAGGGTTAGGGTGAGGGTGAGGGTTATGGTTAGGGTAAGGGTAAGGGTTACTGTGATGGTTAGGGTGAGGGTCAGGGTTAGGGTTAGTATTAGGGTTAAGGTTAGTGTGAGGGTGAGGTTGAGGGTGAGGTTTTCAGTTATATAAGGGATAGGGTTAGTGTGAGGATTAGGGTGAGAGTGAGGATTAGATTGAGGGTGAGGGTTAGGGTTGGGGTTAGGGTGAGGGTTAGGTTTAATGTGATGTTTAGGTTGAGGGTGATGGTTAGGGTGAGGGAGACTGTTCGGGTTATGGTGAGGGTTCGGGTGGGGTGAGGGTTAGTGTGTGGGTGAGGGTTAGGTCTCGGGAAAGTTTTAGGGTGAGGGTTAGCGTTAGGGTTAGAGTTAGCGTGAGGTTTAGGGTGAGGGGTAGGGTTAGGGTTAGGGTGAGGGTTATGGTTAGTGTGAGGGTTAGGGTTTGGTATAGGGTTAGTGTTAGTGTGAGGATGGGGTTTAGGGTGAGGTTGAGTGTTAGGGTTAGCGTTAAGGTTAGGGTGAGGGTTATGGTGAGGGTTAGGGTTAGGGTGAGGTTCAGTGTTAGGGTGTGGTTGATGGTTAGGGTTAGGGTGAGGATTAGAATTAATGTTAGGGTTAGGGTTATAGTGAGCTTTAGAGTTAGAGTGAGGTTTAGGGTGAGGGTGAGGTTTAGGGTTAGCAATAGTGTTAGGTTGAGGATTAGGGTAAGGGTTAGGTTTAGGGTTAGGGTAAGAGTGAGGGTTAGGTTTAGGATTAGGGTTAGGGTTAGAGTTTTGTTGAGGCTTTAGGTGAGGGTTAGGGTTAGGATTATGGTTAGTGTTAGGGTTACAGTTATTGTTAGGGTTAGGGTTAGGGTTCAGTTGAGTGTGAGTGTGAGGGTTAGCATTAGGTTTCTGGTTAGGATTAGGGTGAGGGAGAAGGTGAGGGTTAGGATTAAGATTAGGGTTAGGGTGTGGGTTAGGCTGAGGGTTAAAGTTCATGTTCACGTGAGGGTTAGGTTATGGGTGAGGGTTAGGGTGAAGGTTAGGGTGACGGTGAGGATTAGGGTGAGGGTATATTTTAGCGTTATGTTCAAGGTGACGGTTAGGGTTAGGGTTAGGGTGAGGGTTAGTGTGAGGGTTAGGGCTAGTGTGAGGTTTAGGGTTAGGGTTAGTGTGAGGATAAGGGTTATGGTGAGGTTTAGGAAGAGGTTGAGGGTTAGGGTTAGCGTTAAGGTTTATTGTGAGGTTTAGGGAGAGGGTTAGTGTTAGGATTAGGGTTACGGTTAGGGTGATGTTTAGGGTGAGGTTGAGGGTTATGATGAGGTTTGAGGATGAGAGTGAGGGTTAGGTTGAGTGTGAGGGTGAGGGTGACGGTGAGGTTTAGGGTTAGGGTTAAGGTTAGGTGAGGGTGAGTTTTATTGTTAGGATTACAGTTAGGGTCAGGGTTAGGCTGAGGGAGAGGCTGAGGGTTAATGTTAAGGTTAGGATTAGGGTTAGGGTTAGGGTGAGGGCTAGGGTGACGGTGAGGGTTAGGGTTAGGCGAAGGGCGAGGGTGGGGTTGAGGGTAAGTGTTAGGTTAAGGGTTAGGGTTAGGGTGAGGATTAGGTTGAAGTTGAGGTTTAGTGTGAAAGTTAGGGTGAGGGTTCGGGATAGGGTGATGTTTAGGGTGAGGGTTAGGTATCGGTTTCAGGTGAGGGTTAGGGTGTGGGTGAGGGTTAGTGTTAGGGTTAAGGTTAGGGTGACGGTGAAGGTTAGGGTGAGAGTGAGGATTACGATTATTTTTAGGGTGAGATTTAGAGTTAATGTTAGGTTTAGGGTGAGGGGTAGGGATAGGGTTAGGGTGAGGGTTAGGGTTAGTGTGAGGGTTAGGTTTAGGGTTAGGGTTAGTGTGAGGATAAAGATATGATGAGGGCTAGAATGAGGGTGAGTGTTAGTGTTGGCGTTAGGGTTAGGGTGAAGTTTAGGGTGAGGGTTAGGGTTAGGGTTAAGGTAAGGTTTAGGTTAAGGTTTAGGTTTAGGGTGAGGGTTAGGTTTAGGTTTAGGGTAAGGGTGAGGTTGCGGGTGAGGGTTTGGTTTAGGATTAGGGCTAGGGTTAGGGTCAGGCTTAGGGTGAGGTTGAGGGTGAGATTGAGGGTTACGGTTAGGGTGAGCAGTACGGTTAAGGTTATGATTAAGGTGAGGGTAAGGGTTAGGCTGAGGGTTAGGGTGAGGTTGAGGGTTAGGTTTAAGGTTAGGGTGAGAGAGATGGTGAGGTTGAGGGTTAGGGTTAGGTTGAGGGTTAGGGTTAGGGTGAGGGCTAGATTGAGGGTGAGGGTTAGGGTTAGCATTAGGGTTAGGGTTAGTATAAGGGTGAAGGTTAGGCTTTGGTTAGGGTTAGGGTGAGGGATAGCTTTAGGGTTAGGGTGAGGGTTAGGGTTAGAGTGAGGGTTAGGATTAGGATTAGAGTTAGTTTTAGTGTGAGTATAAGAGTTAGGGTGAGGGTGAGGGTTAGGGTGAGGTTTAGGGTGAGGATGAGAGTTCGGGTGAGGGTGAGGGTGAGGATTAGTGTTAGGGTTAGGGTTATATTTAGGGTGAGGGTGTGAGTGAAGGTTAGGTTTAGGATTTGGGTTACGATTTGGCTGAAGGTGAGGGTGAGTGTGAGGGTTAGGGTTAGGGTAAGGGTTAGGTTTAGGTTTAGGGTTAGGGTTAGGGTGACGGTTAGGGTTAGGGTTTGGTTTAGGATGAGGGTTAGGCTGTGGGGTAGGGTCAGGTTTAGGGTGAGGGTTAGGTTTAGTGTGAGGTTTAGGGTTATGGTTAGGGTAAGCGTTAGGTTTAGGGTTAGTGTGAGGTTAGTGTGAGGGCTAGGGTGTGTGTGAGAGTTAGGGTTAGGTTTAGAGATTGGGTGAGGATTAGGATTAGGGTTAGGGTGAGGGTGAGGGTTAGCCTGAGGGGTATGGTAAGGGTTAGGGTGAGGAATAGGTTTAGTGTGAGGGTTAGGTTTTCATTTAGGGTTAGGGTTTGTGTGAGGGTTATTGTGAGGGTGAGGGTTATGGTGATGGTGAAGGTTCGGTTGAGGATGTTGGTTAGGGTTTGGGTGAGTGTTAGGGTTAGTGTGAGGGTTAGGGTTATGGTTAGGTTTACAGTGAGGGTAAGGGTTAGGATTAGGTTGAGGCTAGTCTGAGGGTTTGGGTTAGGCTAAGGTTTAGGGTGAAGGTTAGGGTTAGTGAAAGAATTAGGATTAGGGATAGGGTTAGGGTTAGGGTGAGGATGAGGGTAAGGGTTAGGGTGAGGGTTACAATGAGGGTGAAGGTTAGGGTTAGTGTTAGGGTTAGGATTAGGGTGAGGGGGAGGTTGAGGGTTAGGGTTAGGGTGAGGGTTATGGTTAGGGTGAAGATTAGGGTTAGGGTGAGTCTGAGTGGGAGGGTTAGAGTTAGGATTAGGGTTAGGGTTAGGGTTAGGCTGAGGGTGAGGGTGAAAGTGAAGGGTGAGGTTTAGGGTTAGGGTTAGGCTGAGGCTTAGGTTTAGTGTGAGGGTTAGTGTGATGGTGAGGGTCAGGGTGAGGATGAGAGTTAGGGTTAGGGTTAGGGTTAGGGTGAGTTTCAGGGTTAGGGTTAGGTTTAGGGTTAGGGTTATTTTTAGGTTTAGGTTTAGGGTTAGGGTGAGGGTGAAGCTTAGTGTTAGGGTTAGGTTTAGCTTTAGAGTGAGGGTGGGGTTGAGGGTTAGGTTTGGTTGAGGGTGAGGTTTAGGGTTAGGTTGAGGGTGAGGGTGAGGGTGAGGGTGAGGGTTAGTGTTAGGGTTAGTGTGAAGGTTACTGTTAGGGTGAGGGTTAGGTTTAGGGTGAGGGATAGGGTTAGGGTAAGGGTTAGGGTAAGGGTTTGGTTAAGGTTTAGGTTTAGGGTCAGGGTCAGGGTGAGGGTTAGGTTTAGGTTGAGGGTTAGGGTTAGGGTGAATGTTAGGGTTTGTGTTAGCGTGAGGATTAGGTTTAAGTGATGTTTATTGTGAGGGTCAGGGTTAGGGTGAGGGTGAGTGTTTGGGGGAGCGTGAGGGTTAGGGTGACGGTGAGGGTTAGGGTGACGGTGAGGGTTAGGGTGAGTGTTAGGGTTAGGTTTAGAGTTAGGGATAGGGTTACAGTTAGAGTGAGGTGTCGGGATAGGGTTAGGGTGAGGGTTAGGTTTAGTGTGAGGGTTAGGGTTAAGGTTAGGGTCAGTGTGAGGATAAGGATTAGGGTGAGGGTTAGGGTGAGGGTGACGTTTAGGGTTAGCATTAGCGTTAGGCTGAGTGTTAGGTTTAATGTTAGGGTGAGGGTTAGGGTTAGGGTGAGGTTTAGGGTGAGGTTGAGTGTTAGTGTGAGGGTGAGGGTGAGGGTGAGGTTTAAGGTAATTGTTTGGGTCAGGGTGAGGTTGAGGGTGAGGGTTAGGCTTAGGCTTAGGGTTAGGATGAAGGTGAGGGTGAGGGTTAGTTTAGGATTAGGGTTAGGGTTAGGGTTAGGCTGAGGGTGAGGGTGAAAGTGAAGGGTGAGGGTTAGAGTTAGGGTTAGGGTGAGGGTTAGGTTTAGTGTGAGGGTTAGTGTGATGGTGAGGGTCAGGGTGAGGATGAGGGTTAGGGTTAGGATTAGGGTTAGGGTGAGTTTTAGGGTTAGGGTTAGGGTTAGGGTTAGGGTTATCTTTAGGTTTAGGTTTAGGGTTAGGGTGAGGGTGAAGCTTAGCGTGAGGGTTAGGGTTAGGTTTAGAGTGAGGGTGGGGTTTAGGGTTAGATTTAGGGTTAGGGTTAGGTTTAGGGTAAGGCTGAGGGGTAAGGGGAGGTTGAGGGTGAGGGTTAGGGTTAGGGTTAGATTTAGGATGAGGGCTAGGATGAGGGTGAGTGTTACGGTGAGTGTTACGGTGAGGGTTTCAGTTATGTAAGAGTTAGGGTAGGGTTAGGATTACGGTGATTGTAAGGTTAAGCTGAGTTTAGGTTTAGGTTGGGGGTAGCGTTAGGGTTAGGGTGAGGGTTACGTTTAGTGTGATGTTTAGAGTGAGAATGAGGTTGAGGGATAGAGTGAGGGTGAGGGTTAGGATGAGGTATAGGGTTAGGGTTAGGGTTAGGCTGAAGGTGAGGGTCAGGGTGAGGGTGAAGGTTTGGTTTAGTGTTAGGATTAGGGTTAGGGAGAGTGTTAGGGCTAGGTTGAGTTTTCGGGTGAGGGTCAGGGTTAGGTTGTGGGTGAGCGTTATGGTTAGGGTGAGGATTAGGGTTAGGGTTAGGGTTAAAGTTATGGTGAGATTTATTGTTAGGGTGAGGTTTAGGGTGAAGTTTAGGGTTAGGGTTAGCGTTAGGATTAGGATGTGGGTTAGGGTGAGGGTTAGGGTGAGGGTTTAGGGTTAAAGTGAGGGTGAGGGTGAGGGTGAGGGTTAGTGTTAGGATTAGGTTTAGGGGTAGGTGTATTTTGAGGGTGATGGTGAGGGTGAGGATTAGTGTAAGGATTAGGTTTAGTTGTTGGGGTATTGTGTGGGTGAGGGTTGAGGGTGAGGGGTTAGGGTTAGCGTTAGTGTGAGGTTTAGAGTTAGGGTGAGGGTTAGGGTGAGGGTGAGGTCTAGGGTTAACATTAGGAATAGGGTGAAGTTAGGGTGAGGTTTAGGGTTAGGTTTAGGGTGAGGGTTAGGGTTAGGTTTAGGATGAGGGTTACCGTTAGGGTGATGTTTATCCTGAGGGTGAGTGTTAGGTTGAGAGTGAGGGTGAGTGTTTGGTTTTGGGTTAGGGTTAGGGTCAGGGTGAGGGATAGGGTGAGGATTAGGGATAGTGTGAGGGTTACTGTTAGTGTTAGGGTGAGGGTTAGTGTGAGAATAAGGGTTAGGGTGAGGGTTAGGGTGAGGGTGAGGTGTAGGGTTAGCGTTAGGGATAGGGTGAGCGTTAGGGTGTGGATCAGGTTTAGGGTGAGGTTGAGGTTTACTTTTAGCGTTAGGGTTAGTGTTAGGCTTAGGGTGAGGGTGAGGGTGAGGGTTAGGTTTAGGATAAGTGTTAGGGTTAGAGTTAGTGTGAGTGTTCGGGTGAGGGTGAGGGTTCGGGTGATGGTGAGGGTTAGGGCGTGGGCAAGGGTTAGGGTTTAGGTGAGGATTAGGGTTAGGTTTAGGGTGATGGTGAGGGTAAGGGTTAGGGTGAGGTTTAGGGTGAAGGTGAGGTTTAGGGTTAGCGTTAAGGTTAGGATGAGGGTTAGGGTGAGGGTTAGGGTTAGGTTTAGGGTTAGGGTGAGGGTGAGGGTGAGGTTCACTTTTATGATTGGGGTTAGGGTTAGGGGTATTGTGAGGGTGAGGGTGAGGGTGAAGGTTAAGGTTAGGTTTAGTGTGAGGGTTAGAGTTAGGGTGAGGGTTAGGTTTAGGCTGAGGGTTAGGGTTACGGTAAGGGTTAGGTTACAGGTTAGGATTAGGGTTAGGGTGAGGGTCACGGTGATGTTTAGGGTTAGGTAGAGGGTTAGGGTTAGGCTGAGGGGCAGGGTTAGGGTGATGTTAATTGTGAGGCTGAGGGTTTGGGTGAGGTTTAGGGTTAGGGTGATGTTTAGGGTGAGGTTTAGGGTTTGGGTAAGGTTTAGGGTTCGGGTGAGTGTGAGGGTTAGGGTGTGGGTAAGGGTTTGCTTTAGGTTGAGTGTTACGTTGACGGTGAGGTTTAGGGTGAGTTTGAGAGTTAGCGTGAGTGTTAGGGTTAGGGTGATGGTTAGTTTGAGGGTTAGGGTGAGGGGTAGGTTTAGGTTTAGGGTGAGGGTTAGGTTTGGGGTGAGGGTTAGGGTTAGGGTTATGGTGAGGGTCAGGTTGAGGGTGAGGTTGATGGTGAGGGTTTCGTTTAGGTAATGGTTAGGGTTAGAATTAGGGTGAAGATTAGGGGAGGGTGAGGGTTAGGTTCAGGGTTAGGGTTGGGGTGAAGGTTAGGGGTCGGGTTAGGGTGAGGGTTAGGGTGATATTTAGGGTTAGTGTGAGCATAAGTGTTAGGGTGAGGGTTAGGTTGAATGTGAGGTGTAGGTTTATCATTAGGGTTAGGGTGAGGGTTAGTGTTACTGTTAGGGTTTGGGTTAGGGTGAGAGTTAGGGTTAGGGTGATGTCTAGGGTGAGGGTGACGGTGAGGGTTACGGTTAGGGTTAGGGTTTGGGTGAAGGTGAGTGTTAGGGTTAGTTTGATTGTTAGGGTTATTGTTAGGGTTAGGGTTAGGGTGAGGGTGACTGTTAGGTTTAGGAAAGCATGAGTGTAAGGGTTAGGGTGAGGTTTAGGGTGAGGTTAGTGTTAGGGTTAGGCTGAGGATGGGGATGAGGGTTGAGGTAAGGTTTAGGGTGAGGGTGAGTGTTAGGGTTAGGTTTAGGATTAGGGTTAGGGTGTGGGTTAGGCTGAGTTTGAGGGTTTGGTTGAGGGTGAGGGTTAGGGTTAGGTTTAGGGGTGACGTTAGGGTTAGGTTTAATTTGAGGTTTAGGGTTATTGTGAGTGTTAGGGTGAGGGTGAGGTTGAGGGTGAAGGTTAGGGTGATGGTGAGGAAGAGGGTGAGGGTTAGCTTAAGGATTAGGGTTAGGGTGAATTTTAGGGTTAGTGTTTTGGTTACTGTTAGGATTAGGGTTAAGATGAGGGCTAGGCTGAAGATGAGGTTTAGGGTTAGGAATAGGATGAGGATTAAGGTTTTGGGTGAGGGTTAGTGTTAGGTTTAGGGTGAGGGTTAGGTTTAGGATGATGTTTAGTTTGAGGGTGAGTGTTAGGGTGAGAGTGAGGGTGAGGGTTAGGCTTAGGGTGAGGATGCGTGTTAGGGTTAGGTTTAGTATTAGGGTTAGGTTAAGGGTTAGAGTTAGGGTGAGGGTTAGGTTTAGTGTGAGGGTTGGTGTTAGGATTAGGGTAAGAGTAAATATTAGGGTGAGGGTTAGAGTGAGAGTGAGGGTTAAGATTAGCGTGAGTGTTTGTGTGAGGGTTAGGGTGAGGGTTAGGTTTAGAGTTAGGGTTATGGTGAGGGTGAGGGTTAAGTTTAGGGTTATGTTGGGGGTTAGGGTGAGGGTTAGGGTTATGTTGGGGGTTAGGGTGAGGGTTAGGTTTAGGGTTAGTGTGAGGTTGAGGGTTAGGATGAGGGTGAATATTTGGGTGAGGGTGAGGGTTAGGTTTAGGGTTAGGGTGAGGGTCAGGGTTAGGGTTAGTGTGACTTTGAGGTTTAGGGTTAGCATTACGATTAAGGTTAGGGTTAGGATGAGAGTTAGGGTTAGGGCGAGGGTGAGGTTGAGGGTGAGGGTGAGTGTTAGAGTTAGGTTTAGTGTGAAGCTTAGTATTAGGGTGAGGGCTAGGTTTAGGGTGAGGTTTAGGGTTAGGGTAAGGGTTAGGGTGAGGGTTAGGGTTAGGGGTAGGGTGAGGGTCAGGGTGAGAGTTATTGTTAGGGTGAGGGTTAGGGTTACAGTGAGAGTTAGGGTTAGTGTTAGGGTGAGAGTTAGGGTTAGGGTGATGTTTATTGTGAGGATGAGGGTTAGGGTAAGGATGAGTGTTCGAGTGAGTGTGAGGGTTCGGGTGAGGGTTCGGGTGTGGATGAGGATTAGGGTTAGGATGAAGGATAACGTTAGGTTTAAGGTTAGTGAGAGGTTTAGGTTTAGGGTTAGGGTTAGGGTTAGGGTTAAGTTAGGGAGAGGGGTATGGGTAGGATTAGGGTGAGGTTTAAGGTGAGTGTGAGAGTTGGGGTGAGGTTGAGGGTTAGGGTTAGGGTTAGGGTTATTGTGAGTTTGATGGTGAGGGTTAGGTTTAGGATTAGGGTTATGGTTAGGGTTAGTTTGAGTGTTAGTGTGAGCGTTAGGTTTAGGTTTGGGTTAGTGTGAGGGTAAGAGTGAGGCTTACGGTTAGGTTGAGGGTTAGTTTTAGGGTGAGGGTTAGGGTTAGTGTTAGGGTGAGAGATAGGTTTAGGGTGATGTTTATTGTGAGAGTGAGTGTTATGGTGAGGGTGAATGTTCGTGTGAGGGTGAGTGTTAGGTTGAGGGTGAGGGTTAGGGTTAGGGTGAGGGTGAGGGTTAGGGTTACGGTGAGGGTTAGGTTTGCGGTGAAGTTTAGGGTGATGTTGAGGGTTAGTGTGAGGGTGAGTGTGAGAGTATGGGTAAGGGTGAGGGTGCGGTTGAGGGTGAGGTTGAGGGTGAGGTTTAGGGTTAGTGTTAGGGTGAGGTGAGCTTAGGGTTAGGATTAGGGTTAGGGTTAGTGTTAGGTTAAGGGTGAGGGTGAAAGTGAGGGTGAGGGTTAGGATTATGGTTAGGATGAGGGTTAGTGTTAATGTGAAGGTTAGTGTGATGGTGAGGGTCAGGTGAGAGTGAGGGTTAGAATGAGGGTGAGGGTTAGGGTTAGGATTAGGTTTAGGGTGACTTTTATGGTTAGGGTTAGGGTTAGAGTTAGGGTTTTTGTTAGGGTTGCAGTTATTGTTAGGGTGATGGTGAGGGCGAGGGTTAGTGTTAGGATTATGGTTAGGGTTAGGGTGCGGGTGGGGTTGAGTGTTAGGGTTACGATTAGGGTTAAGGTTAGGGTAAGACTGAGGGGAAAGCGGAGGTTGAGGGGTAGGGTTAGGGTTAGGGTTAGGGTGATGTTTAGGGTGAGGTTGAGGTTTAGGGTGAGGGTGAGGGTTAGGTGAGGGTGAGGGTGAGGGTTAGGGTGAGGGTGAGGGTGCAGGAGAGGGTTAGGGTTAGTGTGAGGATGAGGTTGAGGGTTAGGAATAGGAATAGGGTTAGGGTTAGGGGTTAGGCTGAGGTTGAGGGTAAGAGTGAGGTTGAAGTTTAGGCTTAGGGTTAGGGTTAGGCTTAGTGTGAGATTAAAGGTTAGTGTATGGGTTATGGTTAGAGTTAGTGTATGGGTTAGGGTGAGGATAAGTGTTAGGGTGAGGGTTAGGTTGAGTGTGAGGTTTAGGGTTAGGGTTAGGGTGAAGGTTAGGGTTTGGGTGACCTTTAGGGTGAGGATTAGGGTGAGGATGAGCTTTCGGTTGAGGGTGAGTGTTCGGGTGAATGTGTGGGTTAGGTTGTGGGTGAGGATTAGTGTTAGGGTTACGGTTAGTGTTAGGTTTAGGGTTAGTATGAGGGTGACGGTTAGAGGTAGGATTATGGATACGGTTAGGGGTAGGTTTAGGGTGAGGGTTAGGGAGAGGTGTAGAGGTAGTGTTAGGGTGAGGTTTAAGGTGAGTTTGAGGATTAGGGTGAGTGTGAGTGAGAAGGTTAGGGTTAGGGTTAGTTTTAGGGTTAGTTTGAGGGTGAGGGCTGGTTTAGGATTAGTGTTAGGTTTAGGGTTAGGGTGAGTGATAGGGTGAGGATTAGGGTTAGGGATGCGCTAGGGTGAGGGTCAGCGTGAGGGTTACGGTTAGGTTGAGGGTTAGTTTTAGGGTGAGGGTTAGGGTTAGCGTTAGGGTGAGAGTTAGGTTTAGGGTGATGTTTATTGTGAGGGTGAGGGTTAGGGTGAGGGTAAGGGTGAGGGTGAGGTTTAGGATTAGGGTTAGGGTTAGGTTTAGTGTGAGGGTGAGGGTTAGGATTAGGAGTAGGGTTAGCTTAAGGGTTAGGCTGAGGTTGAGGGTCAGGTTGTGCTTGAAGTTTAGGGTTAGGTTTAGGGGTAGTGTTACGGTTAGGGTGAGGGTTACGGTTAGTCTGACGGTTATGTTTAGGGTTAGGTTTAGGGTGAGGGTGACGGTAAGTGTAAAGGTTTGGGTTAGGGAGAGGGTTAGGGTTTGGGTGATGTTTAGGGTGAGGGTGACAGTTATGGTGAGGATTAGGGTTCAGGTGAGGGTGAGGGTTTGAATGAGGGTGAGGTTTAGGGTGTGGGTAAGGATTAGGGTTAGGGTGAGGGTTAGCGTTAGGTTTAGGGTTAGTGTGAGGGTGAGGGTTAGGGGAAGTGTTAGGGATAGATTGAGGGTTAGCCTTAGGGTTAGGTTTAGTGTGAGGTTTAGGGAGAGGGGTAGGGTTAGGTTTAGGGTGAGGGTAAGGGTTAGGGTGAGGGTTAGGCTTA